>NW_006413533.1:5389-6690 GCF_000296735.1 Chrysochloris asiatica | reverse complement strand
AACATATGGTTTCTATGAACACCAACTTACCCACATCTATAAACATACCTAAAATACATAATTTATGTTCTATTCCATCACACCATCAAATTAATAATAATAATAATAACATTTATTGAGGCTTGACTCTGTGCCAATCATTGTGCTTGAGCTGTATGACTCCTTTACAGGGCTGGTTTCATGGGCATACCAACAGTATCCACCACTTATCTTTCAGTTTGTCATACTGTGTTGGCTTGCGTGTTGCTGTGATTCTGGAAGGTATGCCATGAGTATTTTAAATACCAACAGGGTCACCCACAGTGGAAAGGTTTCAGCTGAACTTCCAGACAAAGACAGACTAGAAATAAAGAGAGATAGACATCTTTCAAATATTTAGTCAATGAAAACCTTATGAATAACAGTGGAACACTGTTAACACCAGAATATTGAATATTGAAACATGGTGAAGAGCACCAGGATATTGTCAGATAAATAGTGCTAGAAGATGAGCCCCTCAGGTTGGAAGGCACTCAAAATATGACTGGGGAAGAGCTGCCTCCACAAAATAGTGTTGACCGTGATGACATCAATGGAGTAAGGTATTCGGGACCTTCATTTGCTGATGAGCACAACTCAAAATGAAGAGAAACAGCTGTAAATATCTAGTAATCAGAACAAGGAATGTATGAAGTATGAATCTAGTTAAATTGGAAATTGTCAAAAATGAAATGGCACACATAAACATGGATATCCTAGGCATTACTGAGCTGAAATGGACTGGTATTAGCCGTTTTGAATCTGACAACCACATGGTTTACTATGCAGGGAGTGACAAATTGGAGAGGAATGGCATCATATTCATCATCAAAAACAGCATATGTGTCTTGAAGTACTCACTGTCTGTGATAAGATGGTAGTATACTCTTACAAGGAAGGCGAGTTAATGCATCAATCACTAAAGCCAGTGATGATGAAATAGTACAATTCTACCAACTTCTTCAGTCTGAAATTGATCAAACATGCAATCAAGATGTATTGATAATGACTAGTGATTGGAATGCAAAGGTTGGGAAAAAAAGAGGAAGGAAAAGTAGTTGTAAAAGACGGCCTTGGTGATAGAAATGATGCTGGATATCACATAGTAGAATTTTGCAATATCTATTACTTGTTCACTGAAAATACCTTTTTGAAACAACATAAAAGAATATTGAATATTGAAACATGATGAAGAACATCCTCACCAGATGGAATCCAGAGAAATAAAATTAACTACATCTTTAAAATGTTGAAGAGCAAAATGTCAGTTTGAGAACTAAGGT
>NW_006413533.1:2970-3639 GCF_000296735.1 Chrysochloris asiatica | reverse complement strand
TGGATTAAGAACCTGTTATGATTTGTGTGTGTGGTTAAATATATATATATGTATGTATGTATATCAGAAAACATTTGCCAATTCAACATGTTTTGCAAGCATAGCTCAGTAAAGAACCTATTAATGAAAATTTCACTACACTGCTCTCAAGTCATGGACCATTGGGTTAAATATCAGAACACTTAATTGTCTTAACCCTGACTGTTTACACAGACCAAAGTGTCTTCTCATTTATACACATGAAAAATGTATCCATGTTTCACTTTTTTAACACAGAATAATAGAGCTGAGCATTTGGCTAGGTGGGGCAAAGAATTAAGATTGTATTTAAACCATAGAAATACATGGGGCCTTCAAGAAGTTCATTAAAAAATGTCATAATATTTGAATTCTATTTTCTCACAAATTTTTTAATGCTCCCCCTAGTAGACGGTGGAATAATGAGAACAGTGCTATGGTGCATGGAGAGCAAGAGAGAAAGTTGCTTGGTAGTTTTGTTATGGGTCTTTCGAATTGCATCCAAGTGCATTGCCAACTGTCAGCAGAATTGCCTGAGCTGATGGGCAGATACAAAGTCATGATAGTGAAGGATATAATGACAGTGCTAAGACGGCCATGTTTTCCTTACAAGGTGTCTTATTCTTCTGTTAGGTAGCTAAGCAATTCCTA
>NW_006413533.1:0-1212 GCF_000296735.1 Chrysochloris asiatica | reverse complement strand
ACTTTATAAAATTACAGAGAGAAATGGAAAGTGCTACCATCACAGTAGGTGATTTTTTTCACATTACTCTCTTAGCAACTGATGAAGAACTAGACGAAAATAAAAATTTAAAAAGAGCAAATATACAGATAATCTAAACAACTGTATCAACCATCTGTCCTAGTTGATCTTTATAGAACACTACATAGTGGTTACGAATCGGGCTGTGAACCGCAAGGTCAGCAGTTCAAAACTACCAGCTGTTCCGCAAGAGAAAGCTGAGGCTTTCTGCTCCCGTAAAGATTTACAGCCTCTGAAACCTTGTAATGGGTCGCTATAAGTTGGAACCGACTCCACGGCACATAACAACAACAACAACAACAACACCCAACATGGAGCTCTGGTAGCATAGTAGTTACGATTTGGTTGCTAACCTCAAGGTCACCAGTTTGAAACTCCCAGCGATTCCATGGGAGAAAGCTGATACTTATTGCTTCCATATTTACAGCCTCAGAAACCCTTAAGCAGTAGGAACTGACTCCACCACCACTACCACCCTATCCAACAACAGTTAGAAAAGACATTCTTTTTCAGTGCATGTGGTACATTACACAAGATAGATGTTGAACCATAAAATGTCTCAAATTTAGAAGAAATGAAATAATGAGAAGTAGGTTTTCTAGTGACAACACAAGGAAATATAAGTCAATAACAATAAGATGTATAGGAAACCCCAAATATTTGGATATTAAACAGCATACTTCTAAATAATCCAAGGGCTAAAAGGTAAAAAAAAAGAAATGCAAAACATTATTTTGAACTAAATGATAATGAAAATGTAACATATTAAATTGAACTGTGGGACTTAGCAAAACAGTATCCAGAGTGAAATTAATAGATTTAATGTCTGTATTAAGAAAAAGCAGCATTAAAAAACAAAAGTTTCAAATCAATAATCTCAGTTTCTACATCAAAAATGGGAGAAATATGAAACTTTCTGCTCCCACAAAGACTTAAAAAAAAAAACCTCAGAATTCCTATACAGGGTCACTATGAATCAGAACTCTGCCAACCTATCTTCTTGGGGGTCGTCCTCTTTTTGGTTGATCCTCCACTTTACCAAGCATGATGTCCTTCTCCAGAGAATGGCCCTCCTGCTAGTATGTCTGAAGTCTGAAAGATTAAGTTTTACCATCCTGGCTTCTAAGGAGCATTCTGGTTAGTCTTCTTCCA
>NW_006413532.1:5777-6730 GCF_000296735.1 Chrysochloris asiatica | reverse complement strand
AGCAAGCCTGTATTTCCAAGGAGCAACAGGTGAGTTTGAACTACCAAGCTTGTTGTTAGCAGGCCAAATGTGGAACATATTCCACCTGAATTTAGAGACCATCTCAAGAACAAATTTGAAGCATTAGACACCAATGACTGATGACCAGGAGAGCTGTGTGATGACATCAAGAACATCATACAGGAAGAAAGCAAAATATTAAAAAGACAGGAAATAAAGAAAAGACAAAAAGGGATGTCAAAGTAAACAATGAAATATGCTCTCCAATCATAGAGATGCTTGAATGAATGGAAGAAATGAGGAAGTAAAACAGCTGAATGGAAAATGTCAAAGGACACCTCAAGAAGATAAGTATTTTAATGAAGTATACAAATTGATGGAATTGAGACCATGTTCAACATTTATCAAAATTGAAAGAAGTAAAGAAAAACAATTGAAGTGTTAAATTGCAGTACTGAAAGATTTCATGGGTTAAATATCAAATGATGCAGAAACCGTTGAAAGAAAATAGAAGGAATACACAGAGTCACTGCACCAAAATGAAATTGGCAATATTCAACCATTTCAAGAGGTAGCATATGATCAAGAACCGATGGTACTGAAGGAAAAATCCAAGCTTCACTAAAGATATTGGTGAAAAATTTGACTCCAGGAATTAATGGAATACCGATTTAACTCTTTTAACAAACTTGCAACACCAGAAGCACTCAGTCATCTATGCCAAGAAATTTGGAAGACAGCTATTTAGCCAACCAATTTGAAGACATTGATAATTGTGCCCATTCCAAAGAGAGGTGACCCAATGGAATGCAGAAATAATTAGACAATATCATTAATAACATGCAAATACATTTTTTGCTGAAGATAACTCAAAATTGGCTTCAACAGTGCATTTACAGGAATCAGTCAGAAACTCAAACTGGATTCATAAGAAGAAATGGAATAAGGTGTAC
>NW_006413532.1:2924-3563 GCF_000296735.1 Chrysochloris asiatica | reverse complement strand
TTAACTGTTGGTACATGGAGGGGATTGAAACCATGTAATGAAGCAAAGTATATGATGTGTTGAATGTAAAACTGATGATCTGCTCTGTAAATCTTCACTCAATTCACCATAAAAAGTTGAAGAATAAAAAGAAATGTCAGATGAAAAATCAGCCATTGAATACTGTATGGAGCACAGTTTTACTTTGACACATGGGGTTGCTATGAATCAAAAATTATGTGAAAGCAACTGGTTGGATGTCACATAAATTTGTTAAGAATGATTTTTTATCATTCTTTTATTTAAGAACTGACAGGTGTTTTTTATTGCCTCTTGTTCATTTCAACTCAGCAATGGTAAAGCAAATGATAAAACAGAAGAGGACTTTGGGTTTAGAAATATTCCTATTCAAATTCCAGTTCTGCTTCCTGCTTGTTGCACACTTTGAGAAAGTAGTTTACCTTTCTGAACCTCGGTATTGTCATCTGGAAACTAGGAATAGTTATAGTCACCTTATAGAAATGTTAGTGGTTTAAAAGAAGTAAAAGCAAGTAGTACAGTAGACACCTAACCAGAGTTAGCTTTCTTTTCCCGTCTATTCCAATTATCTGAACCTTAAAACATGCCAGACACAATGCTTGTTGTTGTTAGATGCCATCA
>NW_006413532.1:0-1289 GCF_000296735.1 Chrysochloris asiatica | reverse complement strand
GTTGAACATTGACCATTTCTTTTTGGTACGGTAACTCTGTATTCCTTCCACCTTCTTCTTCTTCTTTTTTTTTAGTTTTTATTGTTAATTATGTGATAGTTTACATGGGAAAACATTAGCTTTGCATTTTTCCTATAGTATATTGTTTCATTGCCATGATTACAATTCCTTCCATGCATTATCAAACAACCAAATGGTATATCCCGCAAGCCTGCCCATCAGTCGTCAGCACACAGCCCCTCACACTCAGTGGGTCTAGAGTCCCCAGCTGCTCCATCTCTCCACGTCATCATCTCTGCCTCTATTTCTGGCATTACTGTTTTTCTGGGTAGGGACCTACACTCCATTACTCTCCTTTGATGGTCCCAGGGACCTCTGCTCCTGGACTGCAAAGTCAATCAATCCCCTCCTTTTGCTACATAACATCTACTTTTATATTTCCAACTCTTATAGTCAGTCCTAATAGCAATTATTAACTATTGTACCACAAAAGTCCTATCCCTATCTCCTTTTATCAGCCCCGCCCAGACAGATTGGATATTACTCAGTGGAGATTCTACCTTCCTCCATGCCCTCTGGATCTAGGCTCCCTCTTGAAAGCTTGTAAGTTAGTCACTTCTAGCCTTTGTAGTCCCCCCGCTCATTCTGGGTAACCAATGTCCAAATTGCCCATCCCTGTCTACTCTGTGTGGAGGGGGTGGTAATGATCCTCACTGTAAAGATTTGTTCCCTCTTTTGAGCTACGCATCCATAGGTGTAAGTCATGTTCTTCAAATTGTATCAGATTACTCTTTGTTTTTCTTCCTCTTTCTTCTTCTAGTAGAGTTCTGATCATCCAGCCATTGAATCCAGGTCAAGTGGGTATTAGCTACAAGTGTGGGTGTTCTTGTGCATATGCCCTCTCTTCTTATTAGCTGGATGCTTCACTCTCCAGTCTAGTACTCTGTGGCTATGTCACTGACTCTGGGCCAGGAGTCCCCAGGTCTTGCCCTACTGCTGGCAACTTGGTCTCCAACTGGGTTCACAGGAGTCCACTGAACATTGTTGGACTTAGCTCACAGCTTCGTTGTTGTTTTTCCCTCACTTCCCCTTATCGGTGACCAATGTGTTACCAGTCAGAGCACACGCCTGCTTGTGTATTGCCCTTGAGTCTTAGTCTTAGAAGGGGGTTTGTCTCCTGGACAAGCAACTTGCTTGCAATTGTAATAGTCAGTTGGATTGCTGGTATTGTTTTTTTTATTATTTTTTCTGCTAGTGTTTCTTTCAAAAAGTATCTTCTGTTCTTCTAG
>NW_006413531.1:7106-8174 GCF_000296735.1 Chrysochloris asiatica | reverse complement strand
AAATATGATAGTGAAATTAGAACATTTCCGGACAAACAGAAATTAATGGAATTGTAATGACCAGACCAACTTTACAAAAATTTAAGGTGTTCTTCAGACTGAGAACCAATAACAGAAAACAAAAAAGTGAGATTATCATACATGACAACATTATCCAGAACTCAATACAGACATAGAATGATTTTAAGTGCAACAAACTTAAAAACCCAAAATAGGGAACCAGTGATATCAATTTATAATAAAGTCAACTACAAAGGAAAAAGAGGGAATAGGGTAGATATAGAACTTCCAAATGGCAAGTACGTCAAAGAGATTTCAAGATAAAACAGATCGTTTAAAATCAGGGAAAAATTGATGAATTACAGAACAATTTCAAAAAAATTAATACACATGCACATCAAAATAAAAAAGAGGAAAATCATAAATATTAAGTAAACATTAGCACAACAGGAAGGAAAATGAAAAGAAAACCCACCAACAAAATGAACTCAGCAAATAAAAGTATGTGGAACAAATAAACCAGCAGCACCACAAAAATACACACAACTAAATGAGACAGAAATCTATCCATACCTACTGAGAATTACACTGAATATAAATGGATTAAATACACAATTCAAGAGACAGAGATAACAAAATGGATAAAAGACACATAAAAAAGATGGAGACAGCCTAAATGCACATCAACAGAAGAATGGTTAAACAAACTTTGTTACTTACACACAATGGAATAATACACAACATTGAAGAACATCCATGAATCTATGAAACACCTCACAACACAAATGAACCTAAAGGACATTATGCTGAGCGAAATTAGTCGATCACAAAAGGAAAACTATTGTATTTGACCAATGTTACCAAAAGATAAGAAACAGTTTTCTTAAAAAAAGAATAATCTATGATGGTTACAAGGGGCTTTGGTAGCATAGTGGTTACAAATCGGGCTGCGAACCTCAAGGTCAGCAGTTCAAAACTCCTAACTGTTCTGTGGGAGAAAGATGAGGCTTTCTACTCCCGTAAAGATTTACAGCCTTGGAAACCCTGTACAGGGTCACTATGAGTCAG
>NW_006413531.1:3226-4661 GCF_000296735.1 Chrysochloris asiatica | reverse complement strand
GCTGAAATGGACTGGTATTGGCCATTTTGAATCTGACAACCACATGGTTTACTATGCCGGAAATGCCAAATTGAAGAGGAATGATGTTGCATTCATTGTCAAAAAGAACACATGCAGATCAGTCATGAGGTACAATGCTGTCTGTGATAAGGTAATATCCATGCTCCTACAGGGAAGCCCAGTTAATACCACTATTATTCGAATTGATGCACCAACCACTAAAGCCAGTGAGGATAAAAATAGAAAAATTCGACCTACTTCTTCAATCTGAAATTGATCAAACAGGAAATCAAGATGTATTTATCATTACCAGTGATTGGAATGCAAAGGTTGGGAGCAAATAAGAAGGATCTTGGTGATAGAAAGGATGCTGGAGATTGCATGATAGAATTCTTCAAAATCAATGATTTGTTCATTTAAAATACCTTCTTTACAGAAAAAGAGATGGCTATACACATGGACCTCACCAGATGGAATACATAGACATCAAATTGACTACATCTGCAAAAACAGACTATGGAAAACCGCCATATCATCAGTCAAATCAAGGCCAGGGGCAGATTGTGGAATAGACCATCAATTGCACATATGCAAATTCAAACTGAAGCTGAAGAAAATGAAAACAAGTCCACGAGAGCCAAAATATGACCTTGAATATATCCCACCTGAATTTAGAGATCATCTGAAGAACAGATTTGATACATTAAACACTAAAGACTGAAGACCAGAAGAGTTGTGGGATGACATCAAGAGCATCATACAAGAAAAAAGCAAAAAATAATTGAGAAGACAAGAAAGAAGGAAAAGATCAAAATGGATATCAGAAGAGACACTGAAACTTGTCCTCCAGCGTAGACATGCTAAAGCAAATGGAAGAAATGAGGAGGTTCAAGAGCTGAACAAAAAATTTGTAAGGTCAGCTAGATAAGTTAAAGCCAAATATTACAACAAAATGTGCAAAGATCTGGAGTCAGAAAACCAAAAAGGAAGAACACGCTCAGCATTTCTCAAGCTGGGGGAACTGAAGAAAAAATTCAGGTCTCAGCTTTCATTATTTAAAGATTCTCTGGGCAAATTATTGAATGGTGCAGAAAGCATCAAAAGAAGATGGAAGAAATATATAGTCACTGTACCAAAAGGAAATGGTTGATGTTCAAACGTTTCAAGAAGTAGCATATGATCAAGAACCAATGATACTTAGGAAGTCCAAGGTGCACTGAAGGAATCGGCAAAGAACAAGACACCAGGAATTGATTAAATAAAAAATAAAATCTTTCAACACAGTGAGGTGGCACAGGAGGCACTCACTCATCTATGCCAAGAAATTTGGAAGACAACCATCTGGCCGACTAATTGGAAGAGATCCATATCTGCGCCCATTCCAAAGAGAGGTGATCCAACAAGAATGCGGAAATCATCGGACAATATCTTTGAT
>NW_006413531.1:0-1205 GCF_000296735.1 Chrysochloris asiatica | reverse complement strand
TGTAGGGCTTAGCTCACCACTTCATTGCTGTTTTTCCCTCACTTCCCCTTATTGGTGTTGAGCGTGGTCACCAATCAGAGTGTGCAAGGTTGTATTCTTTTACCGTACTTATTCAACCTGTATGCTGAGCAAATAATACGAGAAGCTGGGTTCTATGAAAAACACGTGGCATCAGGATTGGAAGACGACTCATTAACAACCTACAATATGCAGATGATACAACCTTGCTTGCTGTAAGTGAAAAGGACTTAAAATATTTACTGATGAAGATCAAAGAGCACGGCCTTCGGTATGGATTGCATCTCAATGGGGAAAAAAACAAAAATCCTCACCACTGGATCAATAAACAACATTCTTATCAATGGAGAAAAGACTGAAGTTTTCAAGGACTTCATTCTTCTTGGATTAACTATCAACACTCATGGAAGCAGCAGTCAAGAAATCAAATGATGTACTGCGTTGGGCAAATCAGCTGCACAAAACCTTTCTAAAGTGTTGAAGAGCAAAGATGTCAGCTTATTTTCAATAACCTAACATGTATGCAAAAGCTAGACAGTGAATAAGAGGACATAGAAGAATTGATGCCTTTCAGTTATGGTGTTGGAGGAGAATACCGAAAGTACCATGGGTTGCCAAAAGGACCAAGTCTGTGTTGGAAGAAGTGCAGCCAGAGCGCTCCTTGGAGGCCAGCATGGCCAAACTTCATCTCTCATACTTCGTACATATTGTCAGGAGAAACCAGTCGCTGGAGAAGGATATCATGTTTGGTAGGGTGGAGGGTCAGAGTAAAAGAGGAAGACCCCCAGCGAGATGGATTGGCAAAGTGGCATCGTCAATGGGCTCAAGCGTGGTAACAATAGCGAGGCTGGCCCAGGATCGGGCAGTGTTTCATCCTGCTGTACATAAGGTCGCTATGCTTCTGTACAGACTCGACGGCACCAAACAACAACAACAACCATGTGGCACTGTGGGCTTATGCTGCAGAATGCAAAGTTGTTTGAACTGCAAGGTTGGTGGTTCAAGCTCACCAGCTGGTCCTTGGCAACCCTATACAGGGTCACTATGGGTCAGAATCAACTCAATGACACTTAACAAAAACAACCATTGTAAATATGGTGGTTATGTGCCGTGTAGTCGGTTCAACTCATAGCGACCCTGTACAGGGTTTCTGAGGCTGTAAATCTTTACAGGAGCAGAAAGCCTCA
>NW_006413530.1:5146-6637 GCF_000296735.1 Chrysochloris asiatica | reverse complement strand
ACAGAGAGCTAGCTACATGGCAGAGTAGTGCAATATTTCCATATACAGAGTTCTAGCTACATGGCAGATGTGTCAAACATGTCCATATACTGAGAGCTAGCTACATGGTAGAGCAGACAAAAACGTCCATATTCAGGGTACTAGCTACATGGCAAATGTTTCTAATGTTTCCTTATACTGAGAGCTACCTACATGGCAGACAAGTCCAATATGTTCATATACAGAGAGCTGCGTACTTTTCAGATCGGTCCAACATATCCATGTACAGAGAGCTAGCTACATGGCAGGGTAGTGCAACATTTCCATACACAGGGTTCTAGCTATATGGCAGATGATTCCAACGTGTCCATATACTGAGAGAAAGCTACATGTCAGTGTAGTCCAAGATTTCCATATACAGAGTACTAGCTGCATGGCAGATGAGGCCAACATGTCCATATACTGAGAGTTAGCTACATGGCTGATGAGTCCAACATGAGTATATATAGAAGACTATCTAAAAGACAGATGAGTCCAATGTGTTCATATAAGGAGAGCTGGCTACATGGCTGATGATTCCCACATGTCCATATACATAGAGCTAGCTACATGGAAGACAAGTCCAATATGTTGATATACAGGGAGTTACCCACATAGCAGAGCAGTCCAGCATATCCATGCACAAAGAGCTAGCTGCATGGCAGATGAGTCCAAAATTTCAATACACAGAGAGCTAGCTACATAACAGAGTAGTGCAACATTTCCATATTCAGAACTCTAGCTACTTCGCAGATGAGTCCCACATGTCCATATAATGAGAACTAGCTGCATGGCACAGTAGTCCAACATGGCCATACACAGGCTACTAACTTCATGGCAGATGAATACAACATGTTCACATACTGAGAGTTAGCTACATGGCAGATGAGTCAAACAACTGTATATATAGAAGACTAGCTACAAGTTAGATGATTTTAACATGTTCATACAGAGAGATCTGGTTACATAGCTGATGAGTCCAACACGTCCATATACAGAGAGCTAGCTACATGGCAGACAATTCCAATATGTTCATATACAGAGAGCTAGCTGCATGGCAGAATAGTGATACATTTCCATATACAGATTTCTAGCTTCATGACAGGTGAGTCCAAAATGTCCATATACAGAGAGCTAGTTACATGGAAGAGTAGTGCAACATTTCTATATACAGAGTTCTAGCTACATTTGAGTCCAACGTGTCCATATACTCAGAGCTAGCTACATGGCCGAGTAGTCCAACATGTCCATATAAAGAGGATTAACTACATTGCAAATGAGTCCAACATGTCCATATACTGAAAGTTAGCTACATGGCAGATGATTCCAACTTGTGTATATATAGAGGACTAGCTACAAGGCAGAAGAGTCCAACATGTTCCTACAGAGAGAGCTGGCTACATGGCTGATAAGTCCAACATGTCCATATACAGAGAACTAGCTACATGGCAGACAAGTGGAATATGTTCATAT
>NW_006413530.1:3347-3846 GCF_000296735.1 Chrysochloris asiatica | reverse complement strand
TGGCAGAGTAGTGCCACATTTCCATATTCAGAGCTCTAGCTACCTGGAGATGTGTTCAACATGTCCTTATACTGAGATCTAGCTATATGGCAGAGTAGACCAACATGTCCACATACAGAGTACTAGCTACAAGGCAGATGAGTCCTAAATGTCTATTTACTGAGGGTTAGCTACAAGGAAGGTGAGTTCAACAAGTGTATATATAGAGTACTAGCTAAAACGCAGATGAGTCCAACATGTTCATACACAGAGTGCTAGCTGCATGGCAGACAATTCCATTATGTTCATATTCAGAGAGCTACCTACATGGCAGATCTGTCCAACGCATCCATGCACAGTTTGCTAGCTACATGGCAGACAAGTCCAAAATATCCATATACTGAGAGTTAGCTGCATGGCAAATGAGTCCAACATAGAGGAGTACGTACAAGGCAAATGAGTCCAACATGTTCATAAAGAGAGAGTTGGCTACATGGCATACATGTACAATATGTTCATA
>NW_006413530.1:2732-3247 GCF_000296735.1 Chrysochloris asiatica | reverse complement strand
ACCTATTTGGCAGATTGGTCCAACATATCCATGTACTGAGAGCTAGCTAGCTACATGGCAGATGAGTCATAAAAGTCCATATACAGAGAGATAGCTACATGGCAAGGTAGTGCAACATTTCCATATACAGAGTTCTAGCTACAAGGCAGATGACTCCAACTTGTCTATATACAGAGAGCTAGATACATTGCAGAGTACTCCAATATGTCCATATTGAGTGTTCTAGCTACATGGCAGATGTGTACAACATTTCCATATACTGAGAGCTAGCTACAAGGCAGAAAAATCCAGTATGTTCATAAACAGATAGCTACCTACTTGTCAGATGAGTCCAATATATCTATGTACATAAAGCTAGCTACATGGCAGATGAGTCCAAAATGTCCATATGAAGAGTGCAAGCTACATGGCATGGTAGTACAACATTTCCATATACAGAGTTCTATATACAAGGCAGATGAGTCAAACTTGTCTATATAAAGAGAGCTAGCAACATGGAAAAGCAGTGCACCATT
>NW_006413530.1:0-1322 GCF_000296735.1 Chrysochloris asiatica | reverse complement strand
CAACAGTTCCATACACAGAGTTCTAACTACAATACAGATAAGTCCAACATGTCCATATTCTGAGAGTTAGCTACATGGCAGATGAATCCAACATGTTCATACTCAGAGATCTGGCTACATGGCTGATGAGTCCAACATGTCCATAAACTGAGAGCAAGCTACATGACAGACAAGTCCAATATGTTCATATACAGAGAGTTACCTTCATGGCATATCAGTTTAACATATCCACGTACAGAGAGGTAGCTACATGGCAGATGATTCCAAAGTGTCCATATAAGGAGAGTGGGCTACATGGCTGATGTGTCCAACATGATCATATACAGAGAGCTAGTTACATGGCAGACAAGTCCAATATGTTCATATACAGAGAGCTAGCTACATGCAGAGTAGTGCAACATTTCCATATACAGAGTTCTAGCTACATAGCAGATGAGTCCAATATATCCATATACAGACCACTGGTTACATGGCTGAGTAGTCCAACATGTCCATATACAGAGTACTGGCTTCATGGCAGATGAGCCCAACATGTCCATCTACTGAGAATTAGCCATATGGCAAATGAGTCCAACATGTGAATATTTAGAGGGCTCGTTACAAGACAAATTAGTCTATCATGTTCATACTAGCAACAAAGTAGATGAGAGCTATCTACATGGGAGATCAGTCCAACATATCCATGCACAGAGAGCTAGCTACATTGCAGACGAGTCCAAAATGCCCATATAGAGAGAACTAGTTATATGGAAGAGTATTGCAACATTTCCATATACAGAGTTCTAGCTACATGGCAGATGAGTCCAACATGTCCATATGCAGAGAGCTAGCTACATGGCAGTGTAGTTCAAGATATCTATATACAAAGGTCTAGCTACATGGTGGATGAGTCCAACGTGTCCATTTACAGAGAGCAAGCTACATGGGTGAGTAGTCTAACATGTCCTTATCCAGAGCACTAGCTATATACTGAAAGTAAGCAACATGACAGATGAGTCCAACATGAGTCCAACACGTTTATACACAGAGAGCTGGCTACATGGCTGGTGAGTCCAACACTTCCATATACTGAGAGCTGCACACATGGCAGGCAAGTCCAGTATGTGCATATACTCAGAGCTACCTACATGGCAGATCAGTTCAACATATGAATGTATAGAGAGCTAGCTACATGGCAGACGACTCCTAAATGTCCATATACAGAAAGTCAGATACATGGCAGAGTAGTGCAACATTTCCATATACAGAATTCTAGCTACATGGCAGATGAGTCCAACGTGTCCATACACTGAGAGCTAGCTACATGGCAGAGTAGTCCAACA
>NW_006413529.1:6571-7095 GCF_000296735.1 Chrysochloris asiatica | reverse complement strand
CACTATTATTCAAATTTACACACGGACCACTAAAGCCAGTGAGGATTAAATAGAAGAATTCTACCAACTTCTTCATTCTGAAATTGATCAAACATACAATCAAGATGTATTGATCATTGCTGGTGTTTGGAATGCTAAGGTTGGAAGCAAACAGAATGGATCAGTATTTGGAAAGCATGACCTTGGTGACAGAAATGATGCTCGAGAAGACGTGATAGAATTCTGCAAAAGCAGTGACTTGTTCATTTCAAATACTTTCTTTAGACAGCATGTTGTTGTTGTCAGGTGCCATCGAGTTGGAACCAACCCATAGCGACCCCATGCACAGCAGAACAAAACAATGTTAGATACTGGGCCAACCCCACCACCGCTGCCACACTTGCCATCATCAATGATGCCACCTGGCTGATCCATCTATTTGGGGGTCTTCCTCTTTTTCTCTGACCCTCCATCTTACCCAGCATTACATCCTTCTCCAGAGACTGTTCTCTCCTGACAATATGTCTAAAGTATGAGAGACGAAG
>NW_006413529.1:3534-5766 GCF_000296735.1 Chrysochloris asiatica | reverse complement strand
CCCCAGCTTGAGAAATGCTGACCGTGTTCTTCCCTTTTGGTTTTCTTGTTCCAAATCTTTGCATATTTTATTATAGTACCTGGTTTTGTCTTCTCTAGCTGATCTTTGAAATTTTCTGTTCAGCTATTGGACCTCTTCAATTCTTCTATTTGCTTTAATTCTCTTCGCTGGAGAGCTAGTTTCACAGTCTCCTATGACATCCATTTTGACCTTTTCTTTCTTTCTTGTCTTCTTAATGACTTTTTGCTCTCTTCATGTATAGACAGCATAAGAGACAACTATACACATGGACCTCACCAAATGTAATACATAGAAATCAAATTGACTATTTCTGAAGAAAGAGAAGATGGAAAATCTCCATATCATCAGTGAAAAGAAGGTCAGGGTCAGACAGTGGAACAGACCATTAATTGTTGTTGTTAGGTTCCATCGAGTCGGTACCAACCCATAGTGACCTTATGTACAGCAGGAGGAAACACTGCTCTATCCTAGGCCAACCTCACCATTGTTGACACACTTGAGTCTGTCAATGCTGTCACTTGGCCAATTCATCTCATTGGGGGCCTTCCTCTTTTTCTCTGAACCTCCAAGTCACCAAACATGATATTCTTCTCCAGTGACTGGTCCATCCTGAAAATATGTCCAAAGTCTGAGAGACAAAGTTTGGCCATGTTGACCTCTAAGGAGCACTCTGGCTGCACTTCTTCCAAAATGGATCTATTGGTTCTTTTGGCAGCCCACAGCACTTTCAGTATTCTCCTCCAACACTATAACTCAAAGGCATCAATTCTTCTACAATCTTCCTTATTCACTGTCCAGCTTCCTTATTCACTGTCCATGCATATGAGGTTATTGAAAATACCATGGCTTGGTCAGGCGCAACTTAGTCCTCAAACTGACATCTTTGCTCTTCAACACTTTAAAAAGGTCTAGTGCCACAGATTTGCCTAATGCAATACTTCATTTGAACTCTTGACTGCTGCTTCCGTGAATGTTGATAGTTGATCAAAGAAGAATGAAGTCCTTGACAACTTCAATCTTTTCTCCATTGATAAGAATATTGTTTATTGGTCAAGCAGTGAGGATTTCTGTTTCCTTTACATTGAGATGTATCCATACAGAAGGCTGTGCTCTTTGATCTTCATCAGTAAATATTTTAAGTACTCTTCACTTTCAGCAAGGAAGTTTGTATCATCTGCATATAATAGATTTTTAATGAGTCTTCCTCCAATCATGATATCAAGTTTTTCTTCATAGAACCCATCTTCTCAGATTATTTGATCAGCATACTGGTTGAATAAGTAGGGCGAAAGAATACAACCTTGTCACACATCTTCTTTTTTAGTTCTAAAACATTCAGTGTTCTCCTGTTCTGTTTAAATAACTGCCTCTTGGTCCAGGTGCAGATTCCTCAAGAGCACAATTAAATGTTCCAGAATACTCATACTTCACAATGTTGTCCATAGCTTGTCATGATCCACACAAACAAAAGCATTTGCATAGTCAATAAAGCACAGGTAGACATCTTTCTGATATTCTCTGCTTTCAGCCAAGATCCATCGAACATCAGCAATGATAGCACTCATTCCATGGCCTCTTTTGAATTTGGCTTGACGCTCTGAAAGTTATCTTTAAATGTATGATTGTAGCAATTTCTGTATTACTTTTAGCAAAACTTTACTCTCATGGGATATCAAAGAGATTGTCCAATGATTTCCACATTCCTTTGGGTAACCTCTCTTTGAAATGTTCACAAATATGGGACTCTTTCAATCAGATGGGCAGATAGTTGTCTTCCAAATTTCTTGGCTGAGATAAGTGAGTGCCTCCTGTGCCGCCTCACTTTCTTGAAAGATTTCAATTTTTATTCCATCAGTTCCTGGTGCCTTGTTCTTTGTCAATTCCTTTATTGCACCTTGGGCTTCTTCTTTCAATATCATTGGATCTTGATCATATGCAATCTCTTGAAATGGCTGAACATTAACCATTTCCTTTTGGTACAGTGTCCCTGTATATTCCTTCCATCTTCTCTTGATGCTTTCTGCATCATTCAATAATATGCCCAGCGAATCTTTCAATAACAAAAGTAGAGGCTTGAATTTTTTCTTCAGTTCCCCCACCTTGAGAAAGGATGAGTGTGTTCTTCCTTTTTGGGTTTCTGATTCCAGATCTTTGCACATTTTGTTGTAATATTTGGCTTTATCTTCTTGAGCTGATCTTTGAAATTTTCTG
>NW_006413529.1:0-624 GCF_000296735.1 Chrysochloris asiatica | reverse complement strand
TTTTTCTAGAAATGTATCCATCTGATCCAAATTTTCGAATTTGTTGGAGTACAGCTCTTCATAGTATTCTGTTATTATTTTTTTTATTTCATTTGGTTCTGTTGTGACTTCACCGATGTGGTTTCTAATGTGATTAATCTGTGTCCTCTCCCTCTTTTCTTTAGTTAGTTTTGCCAATGGTTTGTCAATTTTATTAACCCTTTCAAAGAACCAACTTCTTGTCCTATTGATTCTTTCTATAGTTTTTTGGTTTTCCATCTTATTTATTTCTGCTCTGATCTTTATTATTTCCCTTCTTTTGGTGACTATAGGTTCCCTCTGCTGATCTACTACTATTTGTTGAAGGTGCTGTGTTAATGTGTTGATTTTGTCTCTTTCTTCTTTTTGGATGTGTGCATTTATCACAATAAATTGACTTCTCAGGACTGCTTTCACCGTGTCCCAAAGATTTTGCTATATTATGTTTTCATTCTCATTTGTTTCTAGGAACTTCGTGAATTCATGTTTAATTTCTTCTTTTACCCAGTAGCTTTTCAGCAGGATGTTGTTCAGTTTCCATGTATTCAACTTTATTGTTTTGGCCTTCTTGTTGTTGATTTCTAGTTTTATAGCATTGTGGTCTGA
>NW_006413528.1:16263-18970 GCF_000296735.1 Chrysochloris asiatica | reverse complement strand
AAATTTGACTTTCATGGACTTGTTTCAGTTTTCTTCAGCTTCATTCTAAACTGGCATATGAACAGTGTTGATCCGTTTTACTCTGTCCCTAACCTTTGCTTTAGCTGTCCTTATTGAGCTTTTCTACTGCTTCTTCCCACATATGTAGTCAGTTTAATTCTTGTGTATTCCATTTGGTAAGGTCCACATGCACTGTCACTTTTATGTTATTTTAAAAAGGTATTTGTAATCTACCTTTGGTCTTGCATCATTTCTATCACCAAGGTCATGCTTTCCACTGATCTTTCCTTTTTGTTTCTAGCTTTCACATTCAAATTACCAGTAATTTAAAATGTTTCTGGATTGAATGTTTGGTCAATTTCAGACTGTATAAGTTGGTAGAATTCTTCAGTTTCATCATCAGTGATTTTAGTAGTTGGTGCATAAATTTGAATAAGACTGGTATTAACTAGTCTTCTCTATAGGCATATGGGTACTAATCTATAACAGACAACATTGTACTTCCGGATAGATCTTGAAATGCTCTTTTTGATGATGAGAATGACGCCATTACTCTTGAATTTGTCATTCCCAACATAGTAAACCATAAGATTGTCTGATTCAAAATGGCCAGGATCTGTCCATTTCAGCTCACTGATGCCTAGGATATCAATTTTTATGTGTTCCATTTCATTTATAAAAACTGATAATTTTCTAGCATTGTACATTGTACATTTTGTGTGCTGATTATTAATGGATGTTTTCAGCTGTTTCTTCTTGGTTTGAGTTTTGCTCTATTAGCAAATGAAGGTCCCCAAAACTTAATTCCATCCATCTCATTAAGCTCCACTGTAATCGGATGAGATAGCTTTTCCCCAGTTTTGTGTGTTGCCAACCTGACAACGTTTTACTGTTATTTACAATGTTTTCAGTGAGTAACCATTCAGAAGTTGTCCACCTCTCCTTCTTCCTAGTCTCAGTGTGGAGGCTCTGCTGAAACCTGCCTACCATGGATAGATAATCTGGATGGTATTTAAGATACCAAACACATAGCTTCCAGCATCACAGCTACAAAGAAGCTACCACAGTCAAAATGACAAATAAGTGGTCAGTTCATCAAAACTAACAGTCAAAGTCAAAAGAAACAGACATTGAGGCAATCTTCCACAAGTCTGCTATATCAGAACCTGTAATTAAGTTGAGAGATAAACATGTCTTGAAAAGAATTATGTGTGTAGATTTTGTCATGCACGGAAAAATGGAATCAAACACGTGAAAATTCAATCAAGTATTTGTGAGAACAAAATTGGCAAGAGTCACCATCTTAGAGTAAAAAGGAGTGAGTTCATTCAAGATGTTAAAAGACTTTAGTTGTCTGTGGCAGCTATAAAAAATTACCACCAATCTGGTGGCTTTAAACAAAAGATATTTATTCTTTCACAATTTTGGAGGCAATAAATTTGAAATGTTTCACTGAGCTGAAATCAAGGTATCAGCAGATCCGTGACCCTCCAGAGACTCAAAAGGAAAAACCCTTGTTGCCTTTTCTAGCTTGTCTTGGATATTCCTTGACTTGTGGTAGTATCACTTCCATCTCTACCTCTGTGGTCACAAAGACTTTTCTTCTTGTGTCTATCAAATCTTTTTCTATTTTAAGGATGCATGTGATTGAATTTAAGACTCACCCAGATAATCCAGGTTAATCATCCCCTATGTCAAGATTCTTAAACACATCTACAAAACCCTTTTTTTTTCTTATAAGATGACATTTACAGTTACCAGAGATATTTGGGTAGACTTACATGTTCGGACATATTGTCAGGATGGACCAGTCGCTGGAGAAGTATATCATGTTTGGTAAGGTTGAGGGTCAGAGAAAAAGAGGAAGACCCCCAGCGAGATGGATTGGCAAAGTGGCAGTATCAATGGGCTCAAGCGTGGCAACAATTGTGAGGTTGACCCAGGACTGGGCAGTGTTTCCTTCTGTTGTGCATAGGGTCAATATGAGTTGGTACCGACTCGATGGCACCTAACAACAACAAATATGTTTTGGTATTCATCATTAACCAACTATATTCCCCAACTTTCTGTAGGCAGAAAGCAGGGTGAGAAAGCTGAATGGGCAGTAAAAATAGAAAATTCCCAATGCTCTCTTCAGAAGTCACCAAAGATGGTAATGGAAAAAGAATGACTCAGAAGGCCAGGAAAATCTCACAGAAGATGGACAAACAAACAAGAGGTGGAAAGTTACATTGTGACAGGGTTTCCAGAAAGGAAAACTAGGGAAAGTAGAAAGGAGTATATCACCAAATAAGTAATTCAAAAATATTTCTCAAGATTTAAGGATGAGATTTCCCAGGCTGAAAGTAACTACAATGTATACAAATAGACACAGTGAGTCACATCATCATGAAATTTCAAAACATGAAGATAAAAAGGATGATTTGACAAGTATCCTGAGAAGAAAAAACTACTCAGATGAAAAGAATAAAAATAAGAATTCCTCTGGACCTTTCACAGCAACTATGGCCATTAGAAGACAATGGAAAGATGTTTTCAAGTTTATGAAGGAAAATTATTTCCAAACATAGTTTTGTGTATCAGTTTGTCATACTAGGGTAGCTTTAATGTTGTTATGATACCAAAAGGGAAGAACATGGTCAGTATTTCTCAAGCTGGGGGAACTGCAGAAAAAATTCAAGCCTGGACTTTCATTATTGAAAGATTC
>NW_006413528.1:2788-8798 GCF_000296735.1 Chrysochloris asiatica | reverse complement strand
GAAGTTCTCGCTGCTGAAAGTTCTCACCTTCATTAGAAAGGTTAAAACCTTCCCCTACAACCTCTGAAATTAAACTCCCTCTTGAAAATTTGTAAGCCAGTCACTTCATTCCCATATAGCCCCCCAATTTTAGGTAGCCAATGTTTATGTTGCCCATCCCTATCAATTGTGTATACAGAGTGAATAGGATTGATCCTTGATGTGACGTTTCTTTCTCTCTCTGTTGTTATTTTTAACTAATACATCCATAAGTATGGGTCAATTTCATCAAATTGTATCAATTTACACTTGTTTCCTTTATCAAAAAAAATTTTTTTTTCCCCCTCATCTTTCTCTAGTCAATTTCTGATCGCTGAGCCATCGAAGCTAGGTCAAATGGATATTATCTACAACTTTGGCAGTCTTGTGGATCTCCCCTCATTTCGTATCAGCTGGACACTCTTCACTCTCAGCTCTATCCCTCCATGTCTATGTACTTGTCCATGGGCTCAAGAGTCCCCAGGTCTCATCACACTTCAGACCAACCAGCCCTTCCTCTTATCTTTCTCATTTCCAGGTCTACAGGAGTCTATGGAATGTGGTCTAATTCAGCCCATATCTTCATTGCTGTCTTTCCCCCTCTTCTACTCACCAAGAGACCAATGAAGTCACCAGCAAGCTTATATACCTGCTCATGTGTTCTCTTTGAGTTTCAGTCTTGGAGGGTGGCTTGTCCTGAAGAGACTTGATTGCTTGCCTTGATGGCTCACTGACAATCAACTTGTTTGCTCTTATAGTAGCCAATCAAACTGATATTTTTGCTTTGGATTTTTCCTGGTGGAAAAATCTTTTTTTGAGAAGTATCTTCTGTTTCTCTAGCTGTTCCAAGCTGGTCTGCATGTCCTTTCAAGTGGAAATGTCCCACCTCAGAAGGTTCTGGATAGGGTTCAGGATTACACCTAAGGTCCTATAGACTACAAAGGCTCCATAGGAAACCGATTTCACTGGGCAAATTCTAGAACCCCTTTAAGGTATTCCAATCAGTTATAGGTTGAAGATGGGCTTACAATTTTTCTGTAAAAATTCCTTTCTAGATATTCCTTTCTATCCCAATCAAGTGTCTGCTTTATAATAGTAGGCAAAGGAAACCAATATTCATAAGACAGTTAAGTATCTTAACATGATTTCCCCTCTTTTAAGGTTGTGTTTTAAATGGGTATTCCCAGCATTTGAGCTCACAGGCATAGCAACAGAAAATAAAAAAATAATAATAATAAATGTCCTGCATAAGTAGTCAGGTATCTGAACAACTCATGTTGTTCAAGGGTCAAGGGTCAAATGTAAATTATATGCAGATTTTGACTGTGAGGGAATCCTAACTTCTTCAAACAAAGGAGATTTAACAGCATTGCTTGGAGGCTGAGAGAATACAGAAGTGACCCTGAGGGAAATGAGAGATAATAACTTAAGGAAAGAACTACCTTCTTAGTTCTAGAGAAACATTAGGGAAAAAAAAAAAGAGTTGATGTTCCCAGAACCTAGACACAGAGAGGAGGATCTCAGGAGTTGTTTTTAGTCATCGATTTAAGATGTATTTCTGAGAGATCTGAGGCAGGTTCTGAGCTTGTCAAGGGAATCTGGAGACTGGAATATACTGCCACTGGGGGTACTAATACTGACAGGAACAGGGAAAAACTGAGAGAAAGTTCCTTCTCCCCTCCTCCTACATCCTGCTGTTAAACCTTGCTGGAAGCCATCTGAAAAATACCTTTGACAGAGCCAAAGGTCCCAGCTGCAACATCACAAACAAAGTAAGGGAAGGTGAATTTGTTGTTGAGGAATCTAGATAAATAACTTGTTGAGTTACGGCTTAGGTGACTAAATCTGGAATCTCTAAGTCTTCAGAATCGCTTATAAGAATATATCCATGTATTATTTGATATCTAAAAATAAGGCATTTTCAAAGGTAAAATTTTTGGTTGATTATCAAATGAAGTAACTTTGTATTTATTTAATATAATCATGAAAGGAATTCTTTCACAATGTGTTGATAGTGTCAAGTGTAGTGTTATACATTATGAAGAAATTTCTAAATAATTGTAACTCAAAACAAGTTTCCTACTCAAATATATCAAAAATTCAAAAAATAAAAAGGTGCAGAATCTACATATGAAGAAATGTATCTATCTCAGGACTGAAAATCAGCAATGAGCTTGTGAGGCCAACACACTGAATCAGAAAGACCTGGCCTTGAAACCTTTCTCCCACCACTTACTACATATAACATTTTAGGCAAGTTACTTCACCTTTCAGTGACTCCATTTCCTCATTGCTCTGTTGTTAGCTGTATTAAATCAGCTCCCAATTCATGGTAATCCCATATACAATGGAATCAGATCTTTGTGATCCATAGATTTTTTTTCATTAGTTGACTTTGAAAGTAGGCTGCCAGGTCTGTCTTTCAAATCTGTCTTAGTCTGGAAGCTCCACTGAAACCTTTTCAGCATCATAACAACACACAAGGCCCCACTGACTGACCAGTGATGGCTACACATGAGACATATTGGCAAGAATTAAACCTGGATCTCTGTCATGGGAGTTTAGAATTTTATAACTATTTTCAGTTAAGCATATGGTAGCATCCTAAGTGAAAATAAAAAGAAATTATATAACTGTCATTGAACAGAGCACAAAATATCAGATTTTAAAATTTATCAGTATAATTATCCAAATAGATAAAAGTAAGTTTTTACCTGAGATTTGTATTTCTCCAGATCTAGGTTCATTTGGGGAATCTTGGTATGGTGCTGTAGGATAAGCATCATAAGGTTGATTTTAACCTCACGATTTCCTAGCAGCACAGTTCTCTAGATCATCTGAAGGAAAAATAGGAACAAAAGGTTATTTATTAGCTTCTTTTGTTATTGCACTATTAATGTAATAAGGAAGCTGCTCAGATCTGGATAAGGAACCACAAGGTTGATTTTGACCTCAAGATCAACAGTTCAAACCCACCAGCTGCTACTCCGGGTCACCATGAGTCAAATCGACTCAATGGCACTCAACAACAGTTCATGTTACAGCTTTTTCCTGAATTGGCCACACAAACAGTGGCGAGAGAGATCTGATGCTGTATTTGAATGTCTATTTTATAAAAAGCATAGTGTGCCAGGCATTGTGCTAATCTCTACCCAAGTAAAGCCGAACAGATTTACATAAACCAAAGATATCACCAGGAACATACCCGAGCAAAGTGTGTTCTTGGTTTTGGGGCTGCCATTGCTATTTGCAGAGACTAGGAATGTTTGCCTGATTCTGAGACCACAGGAATTACTTCAGTCTTTGTTCAAATTTCATTTTGGATTGCTGTATGTCAAGCTTTTTTAATTTGCTAACGTTGTTCAGCTCTGTATATCTCTGCCATGTCATTTGAGGCTGGCTTTTCTTTTGCACTTAATTTTCTCTTCCACTTTGTAGCTGCATTCCCAGTGTCTAGCTCAGAGTGCATAGCATCGAATATCCCTAGGAACACTGGTAAACCTATGCATTGGTGTTACTCATTCACCCATTCCGTTCAAACATTTATGAGTGTCTTCTATGTATCAAGTTCCATGCTTCATGCTATGGGTACAAAGATGCAAGATACCTGCAGTATAGAAAAGGAGTCACACACAGAAGCAAATCATTAAAATACAGTAAAAAAAGACTTTTAAAAAGAGCCTTAAGAGAGTGGGAAAAAGAGAGGTGAATTTCTAGAGGAGCTCAATTTTCTATTTCTAGCAAATCCAGCAATTTTAGCAATACAAAATGTTAGATTTTGTCTACTTTAGAATCTAAAGACATCCCTTACTAAATCCACATTCTGTCTAAAATCCTAAGCTAAATCCCACTGGATTTTTTTCTGTGTTAATGTGCACTTATTGGTGTCTGTGTTTTTGTTGTTACAATCTGATGCTGTGGTGTGTTGTTTGCATTTACTGTTTATTGTTGCTCTTGTGCTTTTGCTTGTTTTTGCCACATAGATATATGAATTTGGTAACTGCTCTTCACCTTGAACTGACAAAGAAATCCTGGGTTACAGGAAAGGTTCCCCCACTGAATCAGATTGATGATCTTAGTTGCCAACCTACTAACAATCAACATCATACTTGTTACTAACTCAGTGAACAGTACAATTCACAGTGCCTTCTTGAGACAAATAGTTTTAAATCAAGTGAATCTGAGACATGGAAAGGTAAAATAACCTAGTCCTGGGTTTCTCAGTCTCAGCATCATTTAAAGTTCATACCAGATAATTCATTGTTGGCGCTGTCATGTACAGTGAAGGATGTTTAGCAGCATCTCTGGCTTTAACTCACTAGATGCCCCCATGTAGTGACAATCACAAATGTCTCCAGACATTACCAAATGTCCCTATGGAGGAAAATGAACCTCAGTCAAGAACCACTAACCTAGCCAAGGAATCCTGTTGTGGCACTGTAGGATAAGTATTGGACTGCTAACCACAGTCATTACTTGGAAACACTGTACAGGATTACTATGAGTCAAAACCTAGTCACACTAAATAACAATAGTAACACCTAGTAAAACCACATATGCTAGTAATTCTCAAATGAAATAAGACTTGTGGATTATAGAAATATTTGAATACTTCTGGTACTATTTTCAAGTACTTTTTAATTCTTTATATAATTGTTGCTTTTGTTAAGTTCTGTCAAGTCTGTTTCAACTCATAAAGACCTTGTATAGTGTTTCCGAGGAGTAAATGTTGGGTTTGAATTGCTAACTTTGTGTTTGCTAACACAAGTAATTTCCCTACAGCATCACACCAGAACTCCTTAATGTGGCTCCTCCCACTTGTAACTAGATTAGAGAAATAGATTTATAGTAATAACTATAATTATCAATTATTGAGTATTTGAATGACAGGAAATCAATGAAAACCATGAAAGTAATATGTCCTATGCAATTAGTATGTGTCCAGCAAATAGCTTTTTATATTACTTCATTTAATCTTTACAACAACAATGTTGTTGTTAGATGCTATTGAATTGGTTCTGACTCATAACTATTCCTATGGACAACAGAACAAAACAATGTCCAGTCCACAGTTGCTGTTACACACTTGAGACCCTTTGTTGCTAATACTGTGTGAATACATCTTCTCAGGTTCGTCCTCTGTTTCGCCAACCCTCCACTTTTCCAAGCTACTGCAACAATGCCAATGCTATTTTTACCCCTGTGTAAAACTGAGGATTAAAAAAATTCAAAGGAAACTTCAATCAAAATGGTAGGTTGAATCAACATAGGAAACCTACACTTTCTCCTGCCACGAAAAAAAAGAAATGTCAGATTTTTAAACATACTTTTTCATTCAAAATAAACAGCAATGATTCAAAGCAGCAAATGTCATTCTACAGGTGCCAGAAATTAGAAGGGAAAACAGAGTAGTGGTAGAATATTAAAATCAGATGCACCACAAAATGAAGAAGTAATGAAACCACTGGGATCTCAAGTGTTAATACTCCAGCCAGAGTGGAAATTAAAAGGGAAAAAAAAAGTTGCTGATGAGTTGATTTTAAATTTACAGTAACCTTTTTGTGTCAGAGTAGAACTGGGCTCTATAGGATTTTCAATGGCTGCTGTTAGAGGGAAGTAGATTGCCAGAACATTCTTTTGATGTATCACTAGGTGGACTCAATGTGCCAAGCTTTCGTTCTGCAGCCAAACTCATTAACTGGTCGCCGAATAAAGCCAGAAGCCATATAAGGTAATTCCATTGGTGAAGCTCCATATACTGGTCCAGTGGTACAATATGAAAATGAATCATCTATCCTGAGCCATGAATGGAAAAAGGCTAACTCAAAAAATAAGACTCCCCAGTTTATTTTTCAAATTTATGTACCAACCACTAAAACCAGTGATGATGAAGTTAAAGAATTACACCAACTTCTTCAGTGTGAAATAGATCAAACGTTCAATCAAGATGTATTGATAATTACTAGTGATTGGAATGCCAATGTTGGAAACA
>NW_006413528.1:0-2688 GCF_000296735.1 Chrysochloris asiatica | reverse complement strand
TGATGGACTCAAGTGTGGCAGCCGTAGTGAGGTTGGCCCAGGACCGGACATTGTTTCGTTCTGCTGTGCATGGGGTCGCTATGAGTTAGTTCCGGCTTGATGGCACCTGACAACAATGATACTAGAAATTGTGCCCCTCATATTTCAAATACTAGCAGGGTGGTGGACACGAGGTAACAAATACCCAGATTAAGATAAATCACATAAAAAGGGCTAGAGATACTTCCCAAAATTAGCCAATGAAGACCATCTGGATTACAGACTATCACCCAATTTGAACTCAGCATCAGGAAGAATCAATTGCAAGACATAATATTTGATAAAGTGGAGGACCAATGAAAGTGAGGGATACCTTCAGTGTGATGAACTGGTACAATAGCGGCAACAATGAACTCAAACATTCCATTCAGCATTTCTTCTGATGGTGAGGATAATGCAGGATCGGGCATTGTTACATTTGTCCATGAGGTTGTGCTGAGTCAGAGTCAACTTGACATCAGCTAACAGCTACAACATAGTTCTTTACCCAGGCAAACCATCAATCAGATATTGAATATTGAATCTGCAATTGAGTCTCAAAAATATTCAGTTCTGTATACCAGTTTTTAGGAAGCCACCAAACTGAGGAAGTAATCCTAGAAATAGGAAATTATGAAATATAGGAAACCAAAAAGTCACCACAAAAGAAAAGCAAAGGAAATCCCTGGTAATGGTGAATGGAGATCCCATAAAATAGCTGCACATCAGCAATACAAAGAGTAACTAGTTTGAGAAGTACATGCAAAAGATAAAATATGCATTATCACCAAGATGGCTTGCCTGAACGAAATGCTGATGAAGCTTCTGCCATCTTCTCCATGCCCTGCTGTCTGGATCAACTGAAGACATTATTCATACCCTCAATGAAGTTCTGCTTTGGTATACTTCTCAGAACTGGAGATTGAGGCTAAAGTGAACTTTGTTGTTTTTGTTAAATGCCATCAAGTCAAGTCCCACTCATAGCAACCCTATTTAGGGCCTCTGCAGAGCAGATGGTAGGGTTAAACCACTGACCTTATAGTTCACAGTCCAGTGCAGATCACACAATATTGTACCTGACAGCAGAAAATTCTGAGTATCCAATGCTCCTTGATTATATTTGTAATAAGTAATCAATTCCTGGCTAGATATAACCTTATCAATAATCCAGTGTGTTAAATCCTCGTGTCTCCCAGCTCATAATCCTTGCTTCATACCTTATTTTTATGGCTTGAATTATGTCCCCAAGAAGTTCTATTAAAGTCCTACACCTTGTGCCTATGAAAGTGACTTTATTTGGAAATAGGGATTCTCTTTGGTATGCTAATGAGTTAAATACAGAGCAGATGCTTCCTAAACCTAATCACTTCTGAGCATTGTCTTATGAAGAGAGCAGAATAGATATAGACACACATACTCTCACACAAAGGGAAGATACATGGCATGTGAAGACTGTCTATGAGCAATGAACAAAGAATACCATGGATTTCCAAAAGACACCTGAAACTAGGAGAGAGATTCATAGAAGGAATTAACATGGCCAAGACCCTAATTTAGACTTTCAACTTCAAGAACTGTAAGAAAACAAATCTCTGCCCTTTAAAGCCACCACTTGTGATATTTTTTGTTAGGACAGCACTAGGTAACTAAAATATCCTCTAAGAAAGAAACAATTAGGGAGGCTGAAGCCATGAATTTCCTGGAAATTCCATTCAGTCTATCATCATCCATAAGCCTTCATCAATCAGTGGCAATACTACCTCTCCTTTCCAGCTAGCTTTGTACTTGCTACATTTTTTTATTATTATTATAATTATCATTTTTCAAATCCTTTCGTATGTAAATAATAATTGACAAAAGTCATAAAATACTTCACTGAGAATAAAAGAGAAACATCTATAAGGATGTGATCAAGCTGAACACGGTGTATTTGTCAAAGGTCAATAAAACGTCAATTTGTTATACAGTTAACCCTTAGGTTGAACTACTCACATGGAGATGATTAGCGTCACAGGGTTGTGGTTTTGTTTTTGTTTGTTTTTTAAAGTTTTTATTGTGAATTGAGTGACAGTTTGTATGGGGGTATATCTGTATTATATTCATCATTTCATTACAATGATTACAATCTCCTCCTTGCATAATCATTCAACAGTATTTGCTTCTATTCCCTCTGCTTTGTTTGTTTTGGGATGTACACACAAAAAAACTGAGGATAAATAATCATTTAAACAATCAATGGGCACATTCTGTAAGCCTGCCTCCTGGCCACTAGCACCTGGCCACCAGCACACAGTCTTTCTCTCTGTGTGTGTCTAGAGTTCTCAGCTGCTCTATCTCTCCATGCCCTCATCTCTGTCTGCATCTCTGGTGTCACTGCTTCTCTGGATAGTGTCTCTCATTCTGCTCATGCTCTTCTCCCTTGATGGTCCTAGGGTCCTCTGTTCCTGGAATGTAAGATTATCTACTCCCTCTTTTTATGACAAAACTTCTACCTTTACAGTGTGACAGTCACAATGAGTCATGATAACAATTACTCACTTTTGAATCATAAGAATTTGATGCCCATCTCTTTTCACCAGACCCATCTAGACAAGATGAATATTATTCAGTGAGGATTCTGCCTTCCCCTTTGTGTTGTCAGGTGCCATCGAGTCGGAACCAACTCATAGC
>NW_006413527.1:6867-7381 GCF_000296735.1 Chrysochloris asiatica | reverse complement strand
GACTTCAAAATTTACTACATGGCTACAGAAGTCAAAACAGCTTGGTACTGGTACAATGAAAGACACATAGATCAATGGAACAAAATCATGAATCCAGAAATTAATGCATCTAAATAAAGTCAACTGATTTTTGACAAAACACTTATATATATATTGCATGGGGAGGTGATAGTCTCTTCAACAGATGGTGCTGGCAGAGCTGGAAAATTATATGCAAAGGATTGAAACAAGACCTTCACCTCACACCTTATACAAAAACCAAATCAACATGGATTAAAGACCTAAGTGTGAATCCCAGAATTATAAGGCCATCAATGAAAAAATCGGGACAAATGTGAGGGCACTAATTCTGGGAATACACAGATTACCAAACATTTTTAAAACCACACAAACAAATGTAAAACTAATATTCTCCCATGTAAACTATCATATAATTCACAATAAAACGTTAAAAAAATAAAATTGAAAAAACAACAACAAATAAAAAACACACAAAAGTAGACAAAATAGATGA
>NW_006413527.1:3218-3822 GCF_000296735.1 Chrysochloris asiatica | reverse complement strand
ATTATTGTTATTATTTATCTTAGAAGGTTCAGCAGGAGCCCCGGCGTGGCTCTGAGGGCTGGGGTGCCACTACAAAGTCGCCTGAACTACAGGATCAGTGGTCCACGCCCACCAACCTCTCCTCAGAAACCCTATAAAAGGGCATTACGGGAGGGACTTCCGGTGCTTCCCTGACCCAGCAACACAGGCTAGTCCATTGCTCAACCTCCAAGGCTCAGGCCCTGCCAGCAAGGCACAAGCTGGCACAAGCCAGCACAAGGGGAGACGCATTGTTGTTGTGTGTCATCAAGTCCATTCTGACTCATAGCTACTCTGCATAGGGTTTCCAAGAGTGGCTTGCACCTTTGAACTGCCAATCTTGTGGTTAGTGCAGTTAGCAATGCTGATCCTACAGGGTCCAGGAACAAACTTTCTGTTGTTGTTGTTATGTGCTGTCATGTCAGTTCCAAATCATAGTGACCGTGTATAGGGTTTCTGAGGAGCAGTTAGTGGGTTTGAATTGCTGACTTTGTAATTAGCAGTTCAGTGTTGTTGTTGTTGTTAGATGCCATTGAGTTGGTACAGACCCATAGCAACCTTATGCACAGTAGAATGAAACACTGCC
>NW_006413527.1:0-1303 GCF_000296735.1 Chrysochloris asiatica | reverse complement strand
ATCATTGGCTCTTAATCATATGCTACCTCTTGAAATGGTTGAACATTAACAATTTCCTTTTGGTACAGTGACTCTGTGTATTCCTTCCATCATCTTTTGATGCTTTCTGTATCATTCAGTAATTTTCCCAGAGAATCTTTTAATAACGAAAGTCAAGGCTTGAATTTTTTCTTCAGTTCGCCCACCTTGAGAAATGCTGAGCACGTTCTTCCTTTTTGGTTTTCTGACTCCAGACCTTTACACATTTTGTTGTAATATTTGGCTTTATCTTCTCAAGCTGATCTTTGAATTTTCTGTCGAGCTTTTCAACCTCCTCATTTCTTCCATTTGTTTTAGCATCTCTACACTGGAGAGCAAGTTTCATTGTCTCTTCTGACATACATTTTGACCTTTTCCTTCTTTCTTGTCTTCTCAATGACTTTTTGCTTTAATATATGACATAAGTACGCTATCACAATAACTAAAAACACACAAACTGCACGAGACAAACTAGATGGTCGGGTCCTAAAAATTAGATACTTAATTTCACCAAAAGAATAGAAAACCCACAGAGTAGGAAAAAAAAATTGGCAATGACATATTGGACAAGGGGCTAATCTCTAAAATTTATAGAAAATTTCAACACTCAATAACAAAAAGACAAATAACCCAATTAAAAACTGGGCAAAGAAAAAACAAAACTGGGCAAAGGACATGAATAAACAAACACTTCACCAGAGAAGACATTCAGGCAGCCAACAAACACATGAAGAAATGCTTATGATCACTGGCCATTAAAGAGATGAGAATCAAAACAATGAGATATCATCTTATCTCAGTATTAATAGCAAAAAAAAAGCAACAAATGTGGTGATGGTGTGAGGATACTGAGATAAAAACAAAGCAATAGGGGCTTCCGGAAAAAGATGGCGGATCAGGTGGAAGTGTAGTGACAAGCTCTGCCGAGAACAACACAGACTACAGGACCACGAAGGCTCAGGGAATGGTCCCAGTACTCTGAACCACATATAAAGGAATATTTAGAAGGTTGGAAGACTTACAGCTGGGGAGTTTGTGGCATAAGCAGGAAATGCATTGCTTCCTGGTTCGGGACCCTCAGCTGCTCCAGGAGCCACCATCTTCTGTGGGGCCAGCGGCAAAAGGATCAGAGCAGCCATGGACGCCTGACAGACAGAGCTTCAGAGATACAGGTGTGAACATTCTTTTTTTTTTTTTTGGTATCTTTTCGTTGGTCCCTTGCTGTCTGCGAACCTCCATTCTGGTGACTATAGGAGTGCCTGAGCTGATGGATACTCCAGCCCCA
>NW_006413526.1:6189-7475 GCF_000296735.1 Chrysochloris asiatica | reverse complement strand
GCTGGGGTGTCCACTAGCTCAGGCACCCCTATAGTTACCAGAATGGAGGTACGCAGGCAGCAATGTACCAACAAAAAGATACCAAAAAACAGAATGTTCACACCTCTGTCTCTGCGGCTCTGTCAGGCATCCGTGGCTGCTCTGATCCATTCCCCCTTGGCCCCACACAAAATTGCAGCTCCTGTAGCAGCTGAGTGTCCTGAACCAGGAAGCAATGGATTTCTTGCTTCTGCTACAAACTCTCCATCTGTAAGTCTTCCAACCTTCTAAATATTCCTTTATATGTGGTTCAGAGTTCTGGGACCATCCCCTGAGCCTTCTTGGTCCTGCATTCTGTTTTGTTCCCAGCAGAGCTCGTCACTGCACTTCCACCCGATCTGCCATCTTTGTTGCTGTTGTTAAGTGCCGTCAAATCAGTTCCAAATCATAGCGATCCAGCATAGGGTTTCTGAGGAGCGGCTTGTGAGGTTGAACCACTGACCTTGTGATTCAAACCAACCTTGCAGTCCAGCTCATTAACCTGCAGTACCATTCCAGCACTCCTGGTAACATAGTGTGATGGACTGCTAAATGTAAGGTTGTCAGCTCAAATCCACCAGTTGTTCCTTGGGACAAAGATAAGGCTTTCTACTCCTGTAAAGATTTACAGCCTTGGAAAACATATACAGTGTATATATTAGTGAGAACCGACTTGGTTTTGCTCATAGACTCCTTCAATATTTTAAGTCAAGACTTGCATTTTTTCTTCATATCACTCAGCTTGAGAAATTCTGAGCATGTTCTTCCCTTTTGGTTTTCTAACTCCAAGTCTCTGCACATTTTGTTATATTTGACTTTGTCTTCTCAAGCTGAACTTTGAAATTTTCTGTTCAGCGCTTTTACCTCATTTCTTTCATTTGCTTTAACATCTCTACACTGGAGAGCAAGTTTCAGAGTCTCTTCTGACATCCATTTTGGTCTTTTTCTTCTTTCTTCTTTTCTTAGTGACCTTTTGCTTTCATCCTGTATGATGTTCTTGATGTCATCCCACAACTGGTCTTTGGTCTTTAATGTCTAATACATCAAATCTTTTCTTTAGATGATCTCTAAATTTAGATGGGATATGTTCAGGTCATATTTTGGGTCTCCAGAACTTGTTTTAAATTTCTTCAGCTTTAGCCTGAACTTGCATATGAGCAGTTGATGGTCTATTCCACAGTCTGCCCCCTGGCCAGATTTTCCACCATTTCTTGCCACAAATGTAGCCAGTTTGATTTCTGTATATTCTATCTGATAAGTTCCATGTG
>NW_006413526.1:3958-5870 GCF_000296735.1 Chrysochloris asiatica | reverse complement strand
ATCGTCATCTTTTATGCTGCTTAAAAATAGGTATTTGTAATGAAGAAGTCATTGGTCTTGCAAAATTCTGTCATATGATCTCCAGCATCGTTCCTATCACCAAGGCCATAGTTTCCAACTACTAATCCTTTTCTCTTTGTTTCCAACCTTAGTATTGCAATTGCCAATAATTATCAGCACATCTTGATGGAATGTTTGATCAATTTCAGACCGAAGAAGTTGGCAGAATTCTTCAGTTTCATCATCACTGGCTTTAGTGGTTGGCGTGTAAATTTGAATAATGGTGGTATTAACTGGTCTTCCTTACATGTGTGTGGATATTATGTATCACAGTGTTGTACTTCAAGACAGATCTTGACATGTTCTTTTTGATGATGAATGCGATGCCATTCCTCTTCAAATTGTCATTCCCAGCATAGTACATCATGTGATTGCCAGATTCAGAATGGCCAATACCCATCCATTTCAGTTCATTAATACCTCAGATATCAATGTTTATGTATTCCATTTTCATTTTTGACAATTTCATGTTTTCCTAGATTATACTTTGTACATTCCATATTCTGATTGTTAATGGATGCTTACAGCTGTTTCTCTTCATTTTGTGTTATGTCCCATCAGCAAATGTAGGTCCTGAAGGGTTTACTCCATTCACATCATCACCGTCATCCATACTTTGAGGAGGAAGCTCTTCCCCCATTGTATTTTGACTGCCTTCCAGACTGATGGGCTCATCTTCAGGTACTAAATCTGACACTATTCTGATGCTCTTCATCATGTTTCAATATTCAATATTCTGGTGCTATCTGACAGTATTCTGCTGCTGTTCGTAAGGTTTCCAGGGACTAAATATTCTGAAACACTCCATCTCTCCTTCTTCTTATTCTGTGTTTGTTTTGAAACTCAGCTGAAATCTATGTGCTGGCTGTAGGTGATCCTGCTGGTATTTTTAATATCCTTGGCATAGCTTCCAGAATCACAGCAACACATAAGCCATCACAGTAGACAAACTGATAGACGAGTAGTGGTGAATCCTTCAATCTATAAGCCGATGAGAATCGTGGCCCTGTCAAGTTGATACAAAACTATGACTATCACACCAGTCCAGTGCTTGTCCTACAGTGTCACAGTATATCATTTTCTCTTAAGGAATATGCTGCTAATTCATTGTAGCTTGGCTTGTTGCTGAACAAACAACAATAGAGGTTATTTATTTACTTCCTCTGTGGTTTCTATGGTGATGGATAGGAAATGTCACTGCCTTAGGCAATTCCAATCAATTATTTGCTTCTAGTTGTAATGTTTCCTGAAAGAGCAATAGACTAGGCTTCTGATATTTTTTACATCATGGAATTTGTAGAAATAAATACAGGCCAGTTCCAAGGTAACAAACATCCAACTGTGGTTAACAACCAACCCCACTCTCTCCCTCCAGGCTCCCTGAATCCACACAGTTAGAAAACAATGAGTGGAAAGCTGGTTAATCATTGGCCCAGTGCTCTGTAGCCACTTCCTCCACTCTACTTCCTCCCACTCTGGTTCCTTCTTTTTGCAGCTGTGGTTGGGTTGTGCAGTAGCCTGCCCCTCCATGCTGTGAGAATGTTTTAATTTTCTGTGACCATCTCCTCCCCCATCTACTCATTCCACAAGCCTGCCCCTCCCCATTGCCCTTTTCCCTGCCCCTGCCTCTGTGCCTTGGAAAGTTCATTCCAGCTGTCCTCTTCCCTTTCCTCCTCCTCTTTAATCAGCCTCCCCTCCTTTCTTCTTGTCTTTCTTCCATCTGCCTGCTGCTGCTCTACTGCCCCTGGTTCTACCTACTGCTTGCTTTAACATCCATCACCACCTTGCCAACTCTGACCCTCAGCTCCATAGTGTTCTGAGCTCCCTTGTGGGCTGCACCACTTCACCCAAG
>NW_006413526.1:945-2248 GCF_000296735.1 Chrysochloris asiatica | reverse complement strand
ACCTGGTTGAAAATCAACTGCTTAAAAGAAGAAATTAAACGTGAATTAATAAAGTTCCTAGAAACAAACAAGAATACCTAGAAAACACAACATACCAAAATTTTTGGGACACGATGAAAGCGATGCTGAGAGGACAATTTATTGCGCACATTCAAAAAGAAGAAAGAACCAAAATTAACCCCAGAATAACAGAGCATTTCCAACAATTAGAAAATGACCAACAGAGGGAACCTACAGTCACCAAAAGAAAAGAAATAATAAAGATAAGAGCAAAAATAAATGAGATGGAAAAAAGAAATCTATAGAAAGAATCAACAGGACAAGAGGCTAGTTCTTTGATAGGATTAATAAAATTGACAAACCATTGGCAAACCTAACCAAAGAAAAGAGGAAGAAGACATGAATAACTTGAATAAGAAAGCACAGGGCGATGTCACAATGGAACCAAACGAAATCAAAAGGATAATAACAGAATATTATGAGGAGTTGTACTCCAACAAATTCGAAAACTTAGAAGAGATGATGCATTTCTAGAAAAATACAACCACCAAAACTTACACAGAGTGAAGTACAAAACTTGAAGAGACCCATAACAAAAGAAGAAATTGATCAGGTCATAAAAAAACTCCCAACTAAAAGAAGTCCAGGCCCAGATGGCTTCATTGGTGAGTTCTACCAAACATTCAGGAAGTTGTGGCTGTTATGTGCCGTGGAGTTGGTTCCAACTCACAGCGACCCTGTACAGGGTTTCTGAGGCTATAATCTTTAAGGGGAGAGAAAGCCTCATCTTTCTCCCACGAATAGCTAGTAGTTTCGAACTGCTGACCTTAATGTTTGCAGCCCAATTCGTAACCACTACATGAGCTGTCACCAATTCTACTCAAATTATTCCAGAATATAGAAGAGGATGGAAAACTTACTAATACTTTTTATGAATCAAGCATAAACCTCATCCCAAAACCAGGGAAGGACATCACTAAGAAAGAAAAATACAGACCAATATCCCTCATGAATATAGATGCAAAAATGCTCAACAAAATCCTAGCTAACAGAATCCAGCAGCATATCAAATAAATAATACATCACGACCAAGTGGGTTTTATAAAAGGGATGCAAGGATGGTTCAACATTAGAAAAACAATCAATGTAATTGGCTACATAAATAAGAAAAAGGAAAAGAACCACATGATCATATTGATTGATGAAGAAAAGGCATTTGACAAAATCCAACATCCATTCCTGATAAAAACACTCAACAAAGTAGGAATTGAAGGGAAATTTTTCAACATAATCAAGACATTTA
>NW_006413526.1:0-607 GCF_000296735.1 Chrysochloris asiatica | reverse complement strand
TTGAAAAAGACATTAGGAAAGAAATACCATTTATAATAGCTGTCCAAAGGATGAAATATTTAGGAATAAACATAACCAGAGAAACAAAGGATTTATACAAGGAAAATTACAAAACACTACTACAAGAAACCAAAAGAGACTTACAGAAATGGAAGAACATACCATGTTCCTGGATAGGAAGACACAACATCGTGAAAATGACAATACTGCCCAAAGCAATTTGCACATATAATTCAATCCCAATCCAGATTCCAACAACATTCTTCAAAGAGATGAAAAAGATAATTACACACTTTATATGGAAAGAAAAGAGACCCAGGATAAGCAAAACACTGCTTAAGAAGAAGAAGAGGCCTCTCACTCCCTGATTTCAAAATTTTCTACATTGCTACAGTGGTCAAAACAGCCTGGTACTGGTACAATGAAAGATACATTGATCAATGGAATAGAATTGAGAATTCAGAAATTAACCCATCCACATACAGCCAATTGATTTTTGACAAAGTGCCTAGGTATATTCTATGGGGATGAAATACTGTCTTTAACAGATGGTGCTGGCAGAACTGGAAAGTGATATGCAAAAGATTGAAACAAGACATTTACCTCA
>NW_006413525.1:5337-6866 GCF_000296735.1 Chrysochloris asiatica | reverse complement strand
TCTTGCTGATTTTCTTTTGGGGGTCTATCCTGTTTGGGGTTGGTTCAGCTTATTGTATGCTTATCTTCTGGTCTTTCGTGATGTTAGGGAAGTTTTCTTCCAACAACTTTTCAACAATTTTTCTCTGTACTTTTAATTGTCTGTTCTTGTTCTGAAATTCCAGTCACCTGTAAGTTGTTCTTCTTCATGGTGTTCCTCATAACTCTTAGACTTTCTTCAGATTTTTTCATTCTTTTTTTTATTATTCTTCTAGCATGCTACCATTGAGAGATTTATCTTCAAGTTCACAAATTTGGGGTTTCCACTGCTTTGAATCTTCTCCTTTGCCCATTTCAATGTATTGTCCATGAAAATTTATTATATTCTGGATTTCTAATGGCAGATTTTGTATTGTTTCAAAATTTGCATTTATTTTGTCTGTTTGTTCTTGTAGTGCTTTCCTGACATCTTCTAAAGTTTCTCTGTGTTCTGCTTGCTTTTCACAATTTTTCTGTCAACTTGTTGAAAGTACCAAAATATCATTCTTTTGAATTCTTTTTTCAGTTGGTTCCATTACCTTTTTCCTCAGAAATGTTTTCTGTCTTTGCATTTTGATTATTTCTTTGAGCCATCCTCTGTTGTTTCTTCATGTGAGCTACAATTGTCTATTGTTTCTGTGGCATTTGGGGGTTGTTTTATTTATAAAAAACAGAGTTTAGTTGTTGGAACCAGAGGGGAGAGTCTCTGAGGGACTCCTGCAATTCATGATGCTCATGAGGTGTTTGTGGAAGGGATATGACAGCAGAGTTCCTGGCCCTGGATGGAGTTCCTATTGGCCTCGGTGTTATCTATGGTCAGGATACTCAATACAGAAATACTTCATGGGATCCTTTGATGGAGCTGGTTTTAGTGTCTGTTAGGACCACAGGGAATCTGAGGTCAGCATGACTGGTTAAATGCTGGTCTGTTAGATCTCTGGGTTTTGTAGGTCTGGAGCCTAGTCCACCTAAATCCAAGCCCCAAAGTGGTGCAGCCAGCCCCTGCCTCACACTGGCATGGCTCCCAACCATGTGACTCCAAACTCCTGGATATCAGTGTTTGAGTTGTAGGTGGATAAGGGTGGGAGTTGACCACACTTCTGGTCACAAAAGAGATCATGGGGCAAAAGAAGAAATCAAACCTTTACTATCACCTGTATGAATCAGTTCTGCTAGCTCCTTATGTAGCCAAAGTTGCTCACAAGAGTCATGTCTGGCCAGCTCTTCACCAATCACCTTCTCTCACCATCCCTGTTTGGCTTCTATTTCCAGAAAGTCTAGTCATTCTTTTGAAGTTCAGTGTGCCAGCATTTTCAGCTGTGTCTGTTTTATTTGGTCTCTTGTGTCTTTGTTGGAGTCCTGGTGTGGCTCTGCAGGTTAATGTACTGGACTGCAAGGTCAATTTTAACCGCAAGGTAGGCAGTTCAAGCTCACCAGCTGCTCCTCAAAAACCCTATTCAGGGTCTTTATGAGTTGGAGCCAACTCGATGGCACTTAATGGCAATAACAGTC
>NW_006413525.1:3175-3827 GCF_000296735.1 Chrysochloris asiatica | reverse complement strand
CATTGAAGCCAGGTCAAGTGGGTACTATCTGCAAGTATGGGTGTTCTTGTGCATCTCCCCTCACTTCCTATCTGCTAGATGCTTCACTCTCTGCTCTAGCCATCTGTGGCCATGTCACTGCCTCTTGGCCCAGGAGTCCCTGGGTCTTTCCATACTACTGACCAACCAGGTCTCTATCCAGGTTCATAGGAGTGTATTGAATGAGGTTGGACTTAGCTCCCAACTTCATTGCTATTCCCCTTATCGGTGACCATCATGATCACCAGCCAGACAACATACCTGCTCATGTATTCCTCTTGAGTCTTAGTCTCAGAAGAGGGTTTGCTCTGAGGGGACCCGACCATTTGCCAAACAGCTTGCGTGTTCTTGTAGTAGTCAATCAGATTGCCCTTATTGTTTTTTATTTTTCCTGCCGGTCTTTTGTTCATGAAGTATCTTCTGTTCTTCTAGCCACTCCAGGCTGGTCTACTTGTCATTTCAAGTGGATATTTCCCACCTCAGATGATTCTGGATGGGGTTCAGGATTCCACCTATGGTCTTATGCAATGCAAAGGCTCCACTGGGAAGCCTCTTTCACTGGGAAACTTCTTGCCCCCTTTAAGGTATTCCAATCAGTTATAGGCAGAAGATGGATTTACAAGCTTTCTATTGT
>NW_006413525.1:0-1517 GCF_000296735.1 Chrysochloris asiatica | reverse complement strand
GTGGTTGGACTTAGCTTGCAGTTTCATTGCTGTTTTTCCCTCAATTCCCCTTATTGTTGACCAATGTGGCCACCAGTCAGAGCACGTGTCTGCTTGTGTATTCCCATTGATTCTTAGTCTTGGAAGGGGGTTTCACTGAGGGGACCAGACCACTTGCCTTGATGTCTCCTGAACGAGCAACTTTCTTGTTCTTGTAGTAGTCAGCCAGACTGCCATTATTGTTTTGTATTTTTCCTGCCTGTCTTTCTTTCAAGTAGGTAGTATCATCTGTTCTTCTAGCCACTCCATGCTGGTATTTTGTCCTTCCAAGTGGAAATTTCCAACCTCAGAAGATTCTGGTTGGGGTTCAGGATTCCACCTATGGTCTTATGTAATGCAGAGACTCCACAGGCAACCTCCTTCTCTGGCCCGTTGTAGCCCCATTTTAGGTTATAGGCAGAAGATGGACTTATAAACTTTCTATGGTGATATTTCTGTCTATTCTTTTCTCTCCCCCTCAAGTGAATATTTTATAATGGTATGCCAGGGCAACCAAGATTCAAAAGACAACCAAGCATCTTAACATCATTTCCCCCATTTTGCCCATTCCAACCATGTCTCAATCCCTGTATCCCAGAGCCCTGTTGTTCCAAATTGTGAATACATTAGTATTTACCTCTGTCCCACTTAGCCCATTCAAACCTGCCTAATTGTTTTCCCATCTGCCTTGTTCTTCCATTCCCCTTTCCCTTCTTGTGCATTACCCCTATCCCCAGCAACCAAACTATCCTGTGCCTATTCCCTACTCTGTGCTCCACCTTCCACTTACTCCCCTCACCACATCCTGGTAACCAGAAAAGAATCTCCCCCTCTCCCACTTTTATAATTTCTTGTGGGTAAATACCAAGTAGAGGAATTCCTGGATCATAAAGTATTTCTATTTCCAACCTTTTGAGGAAGTGCCATATTGCTTTCCAGAGTAGTTGAACCATTTTGCAATCCAACCAACAATGTAGGAGGGTCCCAGGTTCTCCACATCCTTGCCAGCATTTATTGTCCTCTAATTTTTTTTATCTTTTCTGTTATTGCTGGTGTGAGATGATATCTCATTGTTGTTTTGATTTGCATCTCTCTAATGGCTAGTGCCACCACTCGACTGTCATTTTGCCATACTATGGTGGCTTGTGAGTTGCTGTGATTTTGAAAGCTATGTCATCAGTATTTTAAATACCATCAGGGTCACCCATGGTGGACAAGTTTCAGATGAGCTTCCAGATGAAGCTCATCTGGAAGACAGACTAGGAAGAAAGAGTGATGAACTACTTCAAAATATTTAGTCACTAAAAACGTTATGAATAGCAGAGAAACACTGTCAGATATAGTGCCAGAAAATGAGACCCTCAGGTTGGAAGGCATTCAAAATGCAACTGGGGAAGAGCTGCCTCCTCAAAGTAGAGTTGACTGTGATGACACGAATGGAGTAAAGTCCATGGGACCTTCATTTGCTGATAGGGCACAACTCAGAATGAAGAGAAACA
>NW_006413524.1:5667-6706 GCF_000296735.1 Chrysochloris asiatica | reverse complement strand
TTAATTTTCTTTGAGGTTGCCTTATAGTCCATTAATTTTTTTGCCTCCATTTACTGCAGTCTATTTTATCCTGTAATCTACCTGACCTTCTCACCATTTGGATCTCTGTTCCTACGTGTTTACCTTATTGTACAGTGTAATTGTTTTGATCACAGACCGACCTCCCAGATTCTCTGAGTGTGTTCTTATAGCTTTGTTCTATTCTCGACTCTTCTTTCTGTCGATTTAGTTCTCGGAGGTGCTGCCACGTATGTCAATCTCTGGTTTTTGTCTGTTCTTGTTGGTTCTCAGTCTACAGAAGTCCCTTTAGGATGTTTTGTAGTGCAGGGTTGGCTTTGGCAAAATCCCTTAACTTCTGTTTATCCTGGAACATTTTGATTACACCATTGTACTTGATAGATAGCTTTGCTGGATAAAGGATTCTTGGTTGCTAGTTTTTTTTTCTTTCAGGGTTTATATATGTCTCCTCACTGCCTTCTTGCTTGCATGATTTCTTCTGAGAGATCTGCACTTAATCTGTCTTGCTTGCCTTTGCATGTAGCACTCTTCTTTTCCCTAGCTGCTTTCAGCAGGAGTGTCTCCTTATCTTTGGTTTTGGAGAGCTTGATTATGATATATCTCAGTGATTTTTGGGGGGTCTATCCTTCCTGGGGTTCTTTGAGCTTCTAGAATGTTTATCTTTTCACTTTTCAGGATGTTAGAGAAATTTTCTTCTAGCAGTTCTTCAACTATTTCCACTGTGGACTTGTGTGAATCTTCTTGTTCTGGAATGCCGATAATTCTTAAGTTATTCCTCTTCATGTTGTTCAACATGAATACTAGACCTTCTTCAAATGTTTTAATGCCTTTTTCTGTTTGTTGTTCTATCTTAGTGGTATTGAGATATTTGCCTGCCAGCTCACTGGTTCTGCCTTCCATCTCTTCTATTCTATTCCTTTGCCCTTTAAGTGTATTGTCCTTTTCTGATAATCTGTTATTGATCATTTTGGACCTCTTTCTGTAGGTTTTGAATTGTTTCCAGTGCTGTATCTATCTTATT
>NW_006413524.1:4322-4916 GCF_000296735.1 Chrysochloris asiatica | reverse complement strand
TCTCCACACCCCTTGTTCTGGCTTTTCTGTATTAAAAAAACAAACAAAAAACAAAAACAGTTCAGTGCCGGCTCTTGGGATGAGAGAATCTGTGTGCATGTGTGCCAGAAGAACCCACCAATGGTGTGGGCGGAGGGTGTCCACTTGCTCAGGTACCCCCTCTAGTCATTAGAATGGAGGTGTGGAAACAGTGGGGGGCCAATGAACAGATGCAAAAAAAAAAGAGAAAATCAGAGCAAAAATTGGAAAAATGTATTGTCCATCTTTGCTCCGAGGTTCCCGAGGTATTTTTCTGTGGTATGTCTGCTCCCACTCTTGGTCTTGCTTTTTGGTCTTGCCCAAATTGTTGGCCCCAGGCTGTAGAGCCCAGCAGATACAAAAGTACATCATTTCTCACTTCTGCTACAAGTTCCACTAGCTATAAACCTTCAAACCTTTTAAATATTCCTATCTATGGGGTTCTGAGTTTTGAAGCTCTGCCCTGAATCTGCTTTGCCTGGTATTCTGTGGTATTGCTGATGGTGAACCTCACTGCACCTCCACCCTAGCCTCCATCAAGCCCCGCCTCTAGAATAACAATCTTTTTTTTTTTTT
>NW_006413524.1:0-3372 GCF_000296735.1 Chrysochloris asiatica | reverse complement strand
AAGTCCACTGAACATTGTAGGACTTAGCTTGCCACTTCATTGCTGCTTTTACCCCACTTCCTCCCATCAGTGATGTGTGTGGTCACCGATCAGAGCGTTCATTTCCGTTGGGTCTTAGTCTTGGAAGGGGGTTTGTGTTGAGAGGACCTGGCCACTTGCCTTGATGTTTCCTAGGGAAGCGATTTGTTTGTTCTTGTAGTAACAGTCCATCTGCCTCCATTTTTCCTGCAGGTCTTTCTTTCAAGAGGTATCTTTTATTCTTCTAGCCGCTCCAGGCTGGTCTGCTCATCCTTTCAAGTAGAGATTTCTCATCTCTGGAGATCTGGCTGTGGTTCTGGTTTCTACCTATAGTTTTATGTATTGCAAAGGCTCCACAAGAAGCTCTGTTCACTGGGTACACTGTAGCCACATAGAATAACAATCTTTTGAAAGCAAATTGCCAAGCCTTTCTTCTGTGGTACCACTGGGTGGAGTTGAACCAGCAACCTTTCTGTTAGTAGCTGAATGATGTTTATACCAGTCACATGTCTCTTTAAAAATTGCTTTCACTGTTATTTTCCTTCCCTATCTCCTGACTGCTGACAATCTAGCCAGCAACTTTCCAGTTCTTCCCCTCTGAAAACTAAAACTAAACATCACCTAGAGATTACCTTTCAAAAACTGCACTATAGGAATGTCACTTCCTTCCAGAGAACATACATTCGACTGATTTACTAGTCTATGCTTGCGTGAATACAATGCTGTTTGAATTATTATAACCTTTAGCTAGAATTCAAGGTTTTCCACAACCTCAGCACTTTTTAACCTCAACTGTCTCCTAGCTTTAGCAAAAGTTAGGTGTTTTTCTCCCTATGTCTGAAAAATCCTTATTTATCTCTATTTCTGTGCTTGCCCCAAAATGTCAGAAATATTCTCCTATTTTTTTTAATCTATCTAAAAATTGCATCCCCTTCTTTATAACTTTCAAACTGACTTCTTACATCACTCCTTTTGCAGTAAGTAATTCCCACCCCTTGTTCCCGCCCCTTATCCACGTTTTTTTTCTTTCCACAGTTTCAGTTATGCATGGTCAATTGCTATCTAAAAATATTCAAATTGCACTGCATTTCTGAATAGTGTGATGAAATCTTGCTCCTACCCAGTCTCCATCTGTGAATTGGATTCCTCCTCCTTGGCTGGGAAAGAGCCTGGACAACACATTTGGGTGAGCAGCTAAACTGCGCCCTCCTGAAGCATTCATGCTGCCATCCCCCCCCACCCCCCGTGGCTCCCACTCTGGGTATATGTTATATGGAAATATAGGAAATGCATAGTTCATACAGGGTTCAGTACTAGTTATAGTTTCAGGCATTCATTAGGGATATAGGAACATGTCCCAGTGTTTAAGGGGGCCTACTGCACACACATACACATATACAAGGGGGTTTCAAAGAGTTCGTGAACAAATAAAATTAAACGATAATGGAATTTTTACACGAACTTTTGGAAGCCTCCACGTACATATATAAATCATTTTATAATATAAACATATGTTGTTGTTAAGTGCCGTTGAATCAGTTCTGACCATAGAGACCCTGTATAAAGTTTCTAAGGAGTGGCTGGTGGGTTTGAATCAATGACATTTTGGTTAGCAGTCTAGTGCTTATCCTACAGCACTACACCAGGACTCCGTATAAACATATATTTTGTACAAGACAAGTGATGTAAACAATAGCAACATATATTATTTTTTCTTGTCTTCCTACCAAGATTATAAGAGTATTGTAGGCAAGGACAGTTTCTAATAGAGTATTAGGTTCCCTGGTAATACTTAGCACCATGAAACAAAGTATGTGGCAAAATATATACTTTTTTATTCCATCAAGAATATTAAATTAGAAATAAATAAGCAAATTAAAATATTAAACAGAAAAATGATTAGATAAAGTTCACTTTTGCTATAGTAATAACAGCAAAATAACTTACCTAGAAATAATGTTGCCACAATTTACGGGATCTATAAGATGAATGAAAGAGCCCTGGTAGTGTACTGAATTTGCTGCTGACTGCTAGGTCAGCAGTTCGAATCGACCAGCAGCTCTATGGAAGAAAGAAGAAACTTTCTGTTTCTAAAGATTTACAGCCTTGGCAATCCAATATAGGGTCACAATGAGTTGGAACTGACTTGAGGGCACACTACCACCACTACCACTGCCACTATAAGATGAATGAGTGACAAAAAAGCTCTATGGAGAGACAGAGCATATTTTTGATAGGAGGACTGAGTACATTTATTATACATATTTATTTCATATATTGAAATGATTACAAATTAACATACCATAATAAAACTATGAATATTAGAATCTAAATATGATTATTTGAATTTTGACGAAAATTAGTCCAAAGTGTATCAAGCATAAAACAACTAACAAAATTTAAGGGAGAAAAAGACAGTTATAGGGAAAACGACCATATAAATGTTAGAAATACAAACTATAGTAATTAAAACAGTATTCTATTAACACAAGAAAAGACAATCACCAACCACTCTGGAAAACAGTATGGTGCTTCCACAGAAAGTTGGAAATAGAAATACCTTTCGATCCAGCAATCCCTCTACTTGGTATTTATCCACACAAAAAAACAAGCCATAACACAAGTAGATATATGCACACCAATGTTCATAGCAGCACTATTTACAATAGCAAAAAGATGGAGACAGCCTAAATGCCAATCAGTGGAAGAATGGATAAACAAACTTTGGTACATCCACACAATGGAATATTATGCTACCTTGAAGAATAACAAGGAAACTGTAAGCCACCACATAATATGGATGGGCATTATGCTGAGTAAAATTAGCCACAAAAGGAGAAATACTGCATAAGACCATTATTGTAAAAGCTTAAGAAAAAATACCCACATTAAAAGGGGGGAAAATTCTTTGTTGGTTGCCAGGGGTGTAGGGGGGTGGGGTGAAGGGAGGGAGGGGTAGGCAGAGCACAAGGTAGGGAATAGACATATGATAGTTTGGGTGGTGCTAGGGGTAATACAAAAGAAGGGGGAGAGGAATGGAAGAACAAGGCGGATAGGAGAAATTTAGACAACTTTGAATGGGCTAAATGGCACAGAGGTAAATAGTGATGTATGCTCTACCTTGGAACAACAGGGCTCTGTGATACAGGGATTGAGGCACGGTTTAAATGGGTAAAAGAGGGGAAATAATGTTAAGATGCTTGGCTGTCTTTTGAATCTTGGTTTCCCTTGCCTACTATTGATTCTATCAGGATTGTATCAAGATTGACATAGAAATTTAAAGAGACAGTATAGACATAAAACCAAACGGCCACCACTCGTCTGTCTGTCTGTCATGCAGTGGTGGTTTGAGTT
>NW_006413523.1:5397-6829 GCF_000296735.1 Chrysochloris asiatica | reverse complement strand
TCTAGTAGCTTTTTTTACTGAGGTTTTTTTGGGGGGTTTTCTTAGTATAGGATCATATCGTCTGCATATACAGAGAATTTTACTTACTTACTCTTTGCCAATTTTGATGCCTTTAATTTCACTGTCTTGACATATATCTCTTGTTAAGACTTCCAACACAATATAGAATACAAGTGGTGACACATGGCATCCTTGTCTGGTTCCTGTTCGCAGAGAGAGATCTTTCAGTTTCTCTCCATTGAGAGTAAAGTTGCCTGCTTGTTTGCATGTATTCTTTTATTTATGTTGAGGAATTTCCCTTCAATTCTTACTTTGCTGAGTGTTTTTATCAGGAATGGTTGTTGGATTTGACATATGCCTTTTCTGCATCAGTTGATATGATCATTTGCTTCTTTTATATATTCTAATTTATATGGTGGATCATGTTGATTGTTTTTCTAATCACTCATATGAATCCCACTCAATCATGATGTATTATCTCTTTGATGTGCTACTGGATTCTGTTGGCTAGGATTTTGTTGAGAATTTTTGCATGTATATTAATGAGGGATATTGGTGTACAATTTTCTTAATAGTGATGTCCTTCCCTGGTTTGGGTATGAAGGTTATGCTTGCTTCATAAAATATATTAATAAGTTTTCTACCATCCTCTCTATTCTGGAATAATTTGAGTAGAATTGGTGACAGTTCTTCCCTGAATGTTTGATAGAACTCACCAGTGAAGCCATCTGGGCCTGGACTTCTTTTGGTTGGAAGCTTTTTGATGACATGATCAATTTCTTCTTTGTTATGGGTCTGTTCAGGTTTTCAACTTCACTCTGGGTAAGTTTAGGTAGGTCATCTTCTTCTGTAAATATGTCAATCTCTTCTAAATTTTCAAATTTGTTGGAGTACACGTTTTCATAGTATTCTCTTATTATCCTATGATTTCCCTTGGTTCCCTTTTTGACATTGCCCATATCATTTCTAATGCATGTTATTTGTGTCGTCTCCCTCTTTTCTTTTGTTACATTTGCCAATGGTCTTTCAATTTTGCTAATCCTTTCAAACAACCAGTTTCTTTTCCTGTTGATTCTTTCTATAGTTTTTCTGTTTTCTATCTCATTTATTTCTGCTCTACACTTCATTATTTCTTTGCTTTTGGCGGCTGTTTGTTCCCTCTGTTGCTCTTTTTCTAATTGTTGTAGATGCTGTGTTAATGTGTTAATTTCTGTTCTTTCTTCTTTTTGGATGTGTACACTTATTACAATAAATTCTCTCGGGACTGCTTTCACCATTTCCCAAGATTTTGGTATACTCTGTTTTCATTCTCATTTGCTTCTGGGAATTTTGTGAGATCACGTTTAATTTCTTCTACTACCCAGTCCCATTTCATTATGGTGTTAGTCAGTTTCCATGTATTTGACTTGATTTCCTTTGTCTTCCTATTGTT
>NW_006413523.1:0-3336 GCF_000296735.1 Chrysochloris asiatica | reverse complement strand
ATATGTTTAGTGTTTATCTATGGCCTTAATATTTAATTGAGTATGTGGTATGATATTTTTTTATGATTTTGTATTACCTCAAGGTAGATGTAATCAGGATGTGGACTTCCGTTTTCACTCTTCTTATTACTTAACTCAGAATAACTTTCACAGGTGTTGTCTGCCTACCTGATGTATGGCAGTTAGTAATGGTTCTTGCCTGGATTTTTGTGTTTTATAGAGTGTGATTGTAGCTTGACTATATGGCAGCAGTTGCTATCACTTCTTGAGTAATATAGAGAAAGAACGAGACCCCAAAGTTGGTTGGTGGAGTATAGAACAGCAAAACAACAACAGCCAATTATACAAGAAAAACAAAACAGAAACATCAAAAATAAAAACTAGATTGGATAAGGTAGACTATAATCACAAAAAATGGAGAGGAGGGAGAGAAGAAAAAAAAAAAAATCTGCAGTCTAATATGATTATAACCCTTTCAGCTTCTTGCCTTTAAAACTGTTTGATAGATTTCAAGATGTCACTGTTGGTTTTTATGCTGTACCTTAGGATTTAATTTAATTTCAGCTTGTTTCGTTTTTAAACTCTCTTTTCTTCTCTACACCACTTGTTCTGGCCTCTTCTGTATTAAAAAGAAAAAAAAAAAAGTTTAGGGCATGCTGTTGTGCTGAGAGTGTCTGTGTGCATGTGTGGCAGAAGAACCCACCTGTGGTGGTTGTGGGGTGGGGGAGAGTGTCCAATCACTCAGGTACCACCTCTAGTCCCAGAATGGAGGTGCATAAACAGTGGTGCGGTTAATAAATGGATACCAAAAAAATAAATAAAATCATAACAAACAAAAACCTACAAAGTGTATTGTCCACCTTTCTTTGTTCCTAGTTTCCCATGCCATGTTTCCGTGGTATGTCTGCTCCCCCGCTTGGTCTTGGCGTTTGGTCTCAGTCAAGTTGTTGGCCCTGGCTGTTGAGCCTGGCAGATTCAAAAGTATGTGTTTTCTTACTTCCATTACAATTTCCACTAGCTATAAGCCTTCAAATTTTTTTAATATTCCTACATATATGTTTCTGAGTTTTAGAGCTATGCCCTGAATCTGCTTTGCTTGATATTCTGTGGTATTTTTTATGGTGAACCTCACTGCATCTCTAGCCTAGCTACCATCCTCTCAAATCTTTCTTGAGATGGTCTCCAAATTTGTTGTTGGTATTGTTAGGTGGTGGCATTTGCTCATAGTGACCCTAAGCACAACACAACAAAACACTGCCAGGTCCTGAGCTAACCTCACAATCATTGCTCCAGTTGAGACCATTTCTGCTGACATGCCAATCCATCTAGTTAATGTTCTTCCACTTTTTCTTTGTTCCTCCATGTTAATCAACATGCTATCCATCTCAAGCAGACAATATGTTCAAAGTATGAGAGATGAAACCTGGTCATCCTGGTTTCTATGAAGAACTCAGGATTTACTTCTTCCAATACAGATTGGTTTGTTCTGCTTGTAGACAAGGTGAAATGGGTACAAGCTCAGAGGAGTACTCCCACTGCAGAAGTCTGACTGATTATTGGAGATACATGTGTGCATAGTTTCCTATTATTTGGTCTCTCACTGTCTGCATACATCCACTGTTGCGATAAGAGCAGGTGTCTCAGTGAGTGGACACCCCACCGCATCTTGAGGGTTCTTTTACACATGTAAATGGATCTGCTCAGCAAAGACCACTTCATGCAGATCTAAAAAGGAGGAGGAGTCAACAGGAACTGCTTAAAACTGAGGATCTCCCAGAAATGCTCTTGAAGGCTGACTGAGAGGCATATCATACTGATATTTTCTACTTTTTTTTTAATGCTGTTTAATTCATTTATTTATTTACTTATTTATTTTGGTTCCTCTTTTACTTTAGGAAGAAAGGAGGGGCTCTTTCTCTCCCTACATTAACCAAGATGAGACAGCAATTTTGGATATACAGTCAAGCTACAATCACATCCTATAAATGAGATGGATTGGCACAATGGTGGAAGCAATGGATTCCAGTGCAGCAATGATTGTAAGGCTAACCCAGGCTCAGACAGTATTTTGTTCTTTTGTGCAGAGAGTCTCTGTGAGTCAGTGCATGAATGGTGATACCTAACAACAGCAAAGTCATTAAATTCCCATATTAAATCTTGTGAGGTTTGTGTGTATGTTGTTGTTATTAGGTGTCATGGAGTCAGTTTCAAATAATAAGAACCCTATGCACAACAGAACAAAGTACTGCCCAGTTTTGGGCCAACTCTAAATTGATGCTACACCTGAGCCAGGTTTTTCTTCATATAGTTTCTTGGATTATTTTCTCATCATAAAGGTTGAATAAGTATGGTGAAAGAACACAACCCTGTCGCACAGCTTTCCAAATTTTAAACCATTCAGTGTTCCCATGCTCTGTTTGAACAACTGCCTCTTGGTCCATTTGCAGATTCCTCATGAGCAAATTAAGAATTCCAGAATACTCATACTTCTCAATGTTGTCCATAGCTTGTCATAATCCACACAACTGAAAGCCTTTGCATAGTCAATAATCGCAGGTAAACATCTTTCTGAGATTCTCTGCTTTCAGCCAAGATCCATCGGACATAAGCAATAAGCCACTTCTGAATCCGGCTTGAACCTCTGAAACTTCTCTGTCCCACTGTATGCTTGCAGCTGTTTCTATATTGTTGTTGTTGTTGTTGTTACATGCCATGGAGTCGGTTCCGACTCATAGCTACCCTGTACAGGGTTTCCAAGGCTGTAAATCTTTACAAGAGCAGAACACCTCATCTTTCTCCCGCGGAACAGCTGGTAGTTTTGAACTGCTGACCTTGCAGTTCGCAGCCCGATTCATAACAACTACACTACCAGAGCTGCTTTGGTAAAACTTAAGTTGCTTGGGATAGCAAAGATATTGTCCAATGATTCCCTCATTCTTTTGGATCACCTCTTTTTGGAATGGCACACATACAGATTTCTTCCAATTAGTTGGCCAGATAATTGTTTTCCAAATTTCTCAGCAGAGAAGAGTGAGTGCTTCCAGTGCCACCTCACTTTCTTGAAATATTTCAATTTTTATTCCATCAATTCCTGGTGCTTTTTCTTTGCCAATTCCTTCAATGTACTGTGGAATTCCTCATTCAGTATCATGTGCTTTTGATCCTATTCCACCTCTTGAAATGGCTGAACATCAAACATTTTCTATTGGTACATTGACTCTGTGTGTTCCTTCCACCTTCTTTTGATGCTTTCTGCAACATTCAGTAATGCCCAATGAATCCTTCAATAATGAAAGTTAAAGTTTGAAATTTTTCTTCAGTTTTCCCACCCTGAGA
>NW_006413522.1:3948-7152 GCF_000296735.1 Chrysochloris asiatica | reverse complement strand
GACTCATAGCGACCCTGTACAGGGTTTTTGAGGCTGTAAATCTTTACAGGAGCAGAACGCCTCATCTTTCTCTCACAGAACAGCTGGTAGTTTCAAACTGCTGACCTTGCAGTTCGTAGCCTGATTTGTAACCACTACGCTACCAGAGTCCATATCCTCCACTAATTCTTTCATTGGACGTTAAATCTATTTCCACTTGTTTTCTTTTTTTAAAAAAAAAAATTTTTTTTAACTCAGTACAATATTCATGAATATTTTCTATGGTGAGATTTTGCAAACCTAAATTAGAATTCATTATCGTATCCAAAAACAAAATTTTCTCAATGATCTGCTATTTAAGAATGCAGTGTGCATTCAACAATTCTCCTTTTAGTATATTTATATTATAACAGTTTCCTAGTAATTGGATAACTTATAAATTTCAAAACGTAGAAATGTATTTATGAGTTTTGACATGGACATCCCAGATAGAAAACTTTGACGTAAAATGTTTTCAAGACCCTTACATAATTTTACCAGAATTCTTCCATGTACATCTCACTTATAGTCTACAGATTATGTTATCTAGTCCATTACCCTTTCCCAGGGTACATGACTTTACACTTTCCTGAGATAAGATAAAGGAACCCTAGAGGTACTGTGGGTTAGAAGCTAGGTTGCTATCACAAAGTAAGGGGTTCAAACCCACCAGAATCTCTGTGGAAAAAAAGATGAGGCTGACTGCTCCTGTAAAATCTTAAAGTCTTGGAAACCCTATGGAGCAGTTCCACTCAGCTACAGTTTCATTAGGAGTCCCGTTCCTTGCTGTAGAATAGGCACTAAAACCAAAGGTCAGCAGTTCAAACACACCAGCCACACCTTGGAAATCCAATGCAGAGTTGCTATGAGCCAGAACTAATTTGACAGTGCTTAACTACAACAACACAGGGTCACTATGAGTCAGAATTGATTCAGTGGTGCTGCATTTGGTTTTGGTTTAGAAATCAAATCAGTAAGTAACTCAAAAAGAACAGGTAGTCAACACAAGCAATATTTCCATCATAAACTCTAAACTTCTGCTCTTGAGTCACTAAATGAGTACAGTTCTGCAGTCACTAGCTGTTTAGTTGTTTCTTCCTATAACCCCATTTCCATAGTGTTAACTTAGTGACCTAACACTATAATTTATATATGACATTTTACCAAAGACAAACTGCATCCACGGAAAGGTGATGGTGTGCCATAGAGTGAATTATGTCTCATAGTGACCCTGCATAGGATTTCAGAGGCTGTAAATCTTTACAGGAGCAGAAAGCTTCATCTTTCTCACGCAGAACCACTGGTAGTTTCGAACTGCTGACCTTGAGGTTAGCAGCCCAATTTGTAACCACTACACTAAGGAGAGAGAACAAATTAGGAATTGCTGTTGTTAGGTGCTCTTGAGTCTATTCCAACTCATAGCAACCTTATGCACAAAATAATGAAACACTGCCCTGTCCTGTGACATCCTCACAATCACTGTTACACTTGAGCCCATTGAAGCTGCCACTATGCCAATCCATCTTGTTGGGGGTCTTCCTCTTTTTCACTGATCCTCTACTTTGTGTGTGTGTAAGTATCATCAAGTCTATTCCAACTAATGTCAACCCTATATAGAGATCCCAAGGAAAATCTGGTGAATCGAACCAGTGCTTATCACCACTTTACCAAGCATGATGTCTTTCTCCAGGGATTGCTCCATCCTGATAACACGTCCAAAGTGTGACAAAGTCTCATCATCCTGACTTCTGTACTTTTTCCAACACAGATTTGTTTGTTTTTCTGACAGACCATGGTCCTTTAAATAGATTACCCCAATACCACAATTCAAATGCATTGATTCTTCTAACATTGCCTTATTCATTGTCCAAATTTCACATGCATTTGAGGTTACTGAAAACACCATAGTTTGGGTCAGGCACACCTTAGTCTTCAAACTGACATCTTGGCTCTTGAACATTTTAAAGAGGTCTTATGCAGCAGATTTGCTTAATGAAATACAAAATACATAGTTTGATTTCTTGCTTGCTGCTTCCATAAATGTTGATTGCAGATCCAAGAAAAATGAAGTCTTTGACAACTACAATCTATTCTCCATTTTTCATTATGTTATTTATTGGTAAATAACATTATGAGGGTTTTTGTGCTGAAGGCTGTAGTCTTTGATCTTCATCAGTAAGCATTATAAAGTCCTCTTCACTTGCAGCAAAGAAGGTTGTATCATCCACATAGCACAGGTTGTTAGTCTGCCTCCAGTCCTGATGCCATGTTCTTCTTCACATAATCCAACTTCTTGGATCATTTATTTAATATCAGATTGCATGGTGAAAAGATACAATCTTGGCACACATGTTTCCTGATTTTGAAACATTCAGTAAGCCTTTTTACTCCTTCTTGGTGATGTACTGGGTCCTCATGAGCTCTATTAAGTGTTCTGGAATATCTGTTCTTCACATGATTTTCCATAGTTTGCTATGATTCACACAGTCAAAAGTGTTTGCATAGTCAATAAAGCACAACTAAAACACCTCTCTGGTGTCCTCTGCTTTTAACCAGGATCCATTTGATTGCAGCAATAATATCCCTCATTCCATGTCCTCTTCTCAATCAGACGGAATTTCCGGCACTTCCATGTCGGTGTACTGATTGTTGCAGCCATTTTTTCATTATCTTCAGCAAAATTTTACTTGCATGTGATATTAATAGTATTGTCCGATGATTTCTGCACTCCATTTTTTATCTCTCTTTGGAATTGCACAAATACGTATCTCTTCCAATCAGTTGGCTGGGTAGCTATCTTCTGAATTCTTTTGCATATATAAGTGATCTCCTTCAAGGTTGCATCAGTTTTTGAAAGATTTCAATTTGTATTCTGTCAATTCCTAGAGACTTGCTTTTTGCAAATGCCTTCAGTGCAGTTTGGATTTCTTCCTTGAGTATTAACATTTTTTATCATATGTTATCTCTTTAAAGGATTGAACACTAACCATTTCTTTTTGGTACAGTGACTCTGCGTATTCCCTCCATCTTATTTAAATGCTTTCTTCATCACTCAAAATTTGGCCCAGAAAATGCCTCAATACTGTGACTCAAGGCTTGAATTTTTCTTAAATTTCTTTGGCCTGAGAAATGCTGAGAGTGTTCGTTCCTTTGGGATTCCTAACTCCAAGTCTTTGCACATTTGGT
>NW_006413522.1:0-508 GCF_000296735.1 Chrysochloris asiatica | reverse complement strand
TGGTTGAACATCAACATATCTTTTTGGTACAGTGACTCTCTATATACCTTCTATCTTGTTTTTTTTTTTTAAGTTATTATCTTGAAATGAGAGTTGGTTTACATGGAAGAACATTGGCTTCACACCATTATTTTATTGCAATGATTACAATCTCTTCTGTGTATCATCATTCAATAGTATTTGCTTCCATTCCATCTGCGTTTTTTGTTGTTGTTGTTGCTGGTTTTTTTGTTGTTTTTTTTGGGGGGGGGTTGTGGTGATGGAAATAAAAACACTGAGGAATATGTAATCATATAAACAACCAAAGGTCACATTCTACAAAATGGAATTAGTGAAAACATAAATAAAAAAGTAATTTGAAGTGAATTTATCGAGAACTTCAGGATTTATTTGGGAATAATTAAAACTGCTTATCGCTTCTGAGTGGGGACATAAAATCAAAGTTACATTTTCAGAGTTTCTAATGACTGATGTAATGAGTTCTGGTAACATAGTGGTTATGAATTGG
>NW_006413521.1:6248-8123 GCF_000296735.1 Chrysochloris asiatica | reverse complement strand
CCATCAATGATGCCACCTGGCTGATCCATCTCGTTGGGGGTCTTCCTCTTTTTCTCTGACCCCCCACCTTACCCAGCATGACATCCTTCTCCAGTGACTGTTCTCTCTGGACAATGTGTCCAAAGTATGAGACACGAAGCCTAGCCATCTTGGCCTCCAAGGAGCACTCTGGTTGCACTTCTTCCTGTGGTACTACTATATATATATATATATATAGATCCACCACTCATCTGTCAATCAGTCATACTGTGGTGGCTCGTGAGTTCCTGTGATTCTGGAAGCTATGCCATAGGTATTTTAAATACCAGCAGGGTCACCCATGGTGGACAAGTTTCAGATGAGCTTCCAGATGAAGACAGACTAGGATGAAGGACAGAAGGACAACTTCCTAATATTTATTCACTGAAAACTTTATGGATAGCAGTGGGACACTGTTGGCACTTGATTATTGAATATTGAAACATGATGAAGAGCACCAGAATATTGTCAGATATAGTGCCAGAAGATGAGCCTGCCAGGTTGGAAGACACTCAAAATGCAAACAGGGAAGACCTACATCCTCCAAGTAGAGTTGACAATGATGATGGGAATGGAGTAAAGCCCTCAGGACCTTCATTTGCTGATGGGGCAGAACTCAAGATGAAAAGAAACAGCTGTAAATATCCATTAATAATTAAAGCACAGAATGTACCAAGTATGAATCTAGGAAACTTAGAAGTTGTCAAAAATGAAGTGAAATGCATAAATGTCGGCATCCTAGGGATTAGTGAACTGAAATGGCCTGGTATTGGAAATTTTAAATGTGATAATCACATGGTTTATTATGCCAGGAATGACAAACTGAAGAGGAATGGCTTGCAGTCATCATCAAATAGAACATCCCTAGATCTGTATTGAAGTACAATGCTGCCTGTGATAGGATAATATCCAGATGCCTATAAGGAGGACCAGAGTTCTGGTGTGGTGCTGTGGGTTAATGCGCTAGACTGCAAAGTCAGTTTGAACTGCAAGGTTGGTGGTTCAAGCCCACCAGTTGCTCCTTGGAAACCCTCTACAGGGTCGCTATGGGTTGGAACCAACTTGACGGCACTTAACAACAGGAACAACATAAGGAAGACCAGTTAATATCACTATTATTCAAATTTATGCACCAACCACTAAAGCCAGTTATAATGAAACTGAAGAATTCTATCAACTTTTTCAGTTTGAAATTGATCAAACATGTAATCAAGATGTATTGATCATTACTGGTGATTGGAATGTAAAGGTTGGGAACAAAGAGGAAGGATCAGTACTTGCATAATAAGGCCTTGGTGATAGAAATGATGCTGGAAATCGCATGATAGAATTCTGCAAAATCAATGATTTGTTCATTTCAAATACTATATCCATGGACGTCACCTGATAGATTACACAGAAATCAAATTGACTACATCTGGAGAAAGAGACAATGGAAAAGCTCTATATCATCAAAACAAGGCAAGGGACAGATTATGGAATAGACCATCAACTGCTCATATGCAAATTCAAACTGAAGCTGAAGAAAATGAAAACAAGTCCACTAGCACCAAAATATGACCTTGAATATATCCCACCTGAATTTAGAGATCATCTGAAAAATTGATTTGATACATTACACACTAAAGACTGAAGACCAGAAGAGTTGTGGGATGACATCAAGAACATCATACATGAAGAAAGCAAAATGTCATTAAGGAGACAAGAAAGAAGGAAAAGTTCAAAACGGATGTCAGAAGAGACTCTGAAACTTACTCTCCAGTGTAGCGATGCTAAAGCAAATGGAAGAAATGAGGAGGTCCAAGAACTAAACAGAAACTTTCAAAGGTCAGCTTGAGAAGACAAAGTCAAATATTA
>NW_006413521.1:3894-4423 GCF_000296735.1 Chrysochloris asiatica | reverse complement strand
TGGACGGAATACACAGAGTCACTGTACTAAAAAGAAATGGACGATGTTCAACTATTTCAAGAGGTAGCATATATAACTAACATATGGGGGCTATAAAGACATGAAATGGCTGGCTTACAAGTTTTCAAAAGGGAGTTTAGTTTCAGAGCAAGTAAGGGAGGGAGTTAAAATCCTCATGGAGTAGTTTTCATCTTTTCTAGATGGGTATGGTGAAAGGAGAAGGGGATAGGATTATTTTGATTTAGTAGTAATTGTTATCATGATGAATTGTGGCTGTGACCACTTTAAAGGTAGAAGTTGTGTAACAAAAAGGGGAGAGTAGTTAATCTTGCATTCCAGGAACAAAGGACCCTAGGACCATCAAGATGAAAGAACAGGAACAGAATGTGTGATCCTAACCAGAGAAGCAGTGACACCAGAAATGGAGGCAGCGGTGATGGCATGGAGAAATAGAACAGCTGAAGACTCTAGACTCAGGGAAAGATAAAGGATGTATGCTGGTGAGCAGGAGGCTAGCTTGCAAACTGTG
>NW_006413521.1:0-1194 GCF_000296735.1 Chrysochloris asiatica | reverse complement strand
TGTGGTGTTGGAGGAGAATACTAAAAGTGCCATGGACTGCCAAAAGAACCAATAGATCTGTTTTGGAAGAAGTGCAGCCAGAGTGCTCCTTGGAGGCCAAAATGGCTAAACTTTGTCTCTCACACTTTGGACATGTTGTCAGGAGGGAACAGTCGCTGGAGAAGGATATCATGCAGGGTAAGATGGAGGGTCAGAGAAAAAGTGGAAGATCCCCAACTAAATGGATCGGCCAGGTGGCATCACTGATGGCATCAAGTGTGGCAGTGGTAGTGAGGTTGGCCCAGGACATTGTTTCATTCTGCTGTGCATGGGGTTGCTATGAGTCGGTTCCGACTCGATGGCACCTGACACCAACAGTCGTAGCAACAATTGTGAGATTGGCCTAGGACCGAGCAGTATTTCGTTTTGTTGTGCATAGGGGTCACTATGAGTCGGTAGTGACTCAATGGTATGTAATAACAACAACCAACGTATATGTTGTTGTTGTTAAGTGCTGTCAAGCCAATCCTGACCCACAGTGACCCTGTATAGCGTTTCCAAGGAGAAGCTGGTGAGTTTGAACCACCAACCTTACAGCTCAAATGACTTTGCAATCTGACGCATTAGCCCACAGCACCACACCAGGACTCCACCAATATACATATGTATATATTTGTTGTTACTATTAAGTTCAGTCGAGTCGGTTCAGGATTGGAGGAAGTGACCCTGTATAGGGTTTCCAAGGAGCAACTGGTGAGCTTGAACCACCGACATCATAGTTCAAATGGCTTTGCAGTCTGGCACATTAACTCACAGTGCCACACCAGGACTCCATATGTATATATATATTTTTGTTGTTAAGTGCCGTGGAGTCGATTCTGACCCACAGTGACCCTGTATAGGGTTTCCGAGGAGAAGCTGGTGAGCTTGAACCACCAACCTTGCAGTTCAAACAGCTTTACAGTCTGGCACATTAACTCACAGTGCCACACCAGGACTCTCTCTCTCTCTATATATATATAGTTGTGGTGGTTGTGTGCTACAGAGTTAGTTCCAACTCATAGTGACCTTGTATAAGATTTCCTTATGGGAGCAGAAAGCTTCATCTTTCTCCCAGTGAGTGACTGGGTAGATTCAAACTACTGACCTTGTGGTTAGCAGCCAAACTTGTAATTACCTATGCTATCAGGATTCTCTCTCTCTCTCTCTCTCTCA
>NW_006413520.1:6562-7099 GCF_000296735.1 Chrysochloris asiatica | reverse complement strand
CTCTTTAATAAATGGTGCTGGCAGAACTGGAAAACAATATGTAAAAGACTGAAACAAGACCTTTGCCTCACACCGTACACAAAAATGAATTCAACATGGATCAAAGATCTAAATGTGAATCCCAAAATTATAAAGAACATCAATGAAAAAATAGGGGGACAAATGTGAGGGCACTAATTCAGGGCATATACAGGCTGCCACACATTTTGAAAAGTACACAAACAAAAATAGACGAGTGGGACATACTAAAACTTAAAAACTTGTGTTCATCAAAAAACTTCACCAATAGAGTAAAAAGAGAACGCACAGACTGGGAAAAAATCTTTGGCAACGATAAATCAGATAAGGGACTAATCTCTAGAATATACAGGAAAATACTACACATATACAAAACTAAGACAAATAACCCAATTAAGAAATGGGCACAGGATATGAACAGACACTTCACCAAGGAAGAGATCCAGGCAACCAACAAACATATGAAGAGGTGTTCATGATCACTAGCCATTGTTGTTGTTGTTATGTGCCATCGAGTCG
>NW_006413520.1:6023-6462 GCF_000296735.1 Chrysochloris asiatica | reverse complement strand
CTCTTTAATAAATGGTGCTGGCAGAACTGGAAAACGATATGTAAAAGACGGAAACAAGACCTTTGCCTCACGCTGTACACAAAAATGAATTCAACATGGATCAAAGATCTAAATGTGAATCCCAAAATTATGAAGAACATCAATAAAAAAATAGAGGGACAAATGTGAGGGCACTAATTCAGGGCATATACAGGCTGCCACACATTTTGAAAAGTGCACAAACAAAAATAGACGAGTGGGACATACTAAAACTTAAAAACTTGTGTTCATCAAAAAACTTCACCAATAGAGTAAAAAGAGAACCCACAGACTGGGAAAAAAATCTTTGGCAACGATATATCAGATAAAGGACTAATCTCTAGAATATACAGGAAAATACTACACATCTACAAAACTAAGACAAATAACCCAATTAAGAAATGGGCACAGGATATGAACA
>NW_006413520.1:4744-5338 GCF_000296735.1 Chrysochloris asiatica | reverse complement strand
GATGAACCTTAAGGACATTATGTTGAGTGAAATTAGTCAATCACAAAAGGAAAAATACTGCATAGGACCACTACTGCAAAAGACTAAGAAAAAAACCCCATACTATCCCACTAAAGAGGATTCCTAGCAGGCTGCTAAGACATAGGGGTAGGGTTAAGGGCAGGAGGGGAAGGTGGAGCACGGGGCAGGGAATAGACACAGGACAGTTTGGGAGGTGGGGTAGGGGCAATATACAAGTAGGTAGAGGGCAATGGAAGAACAAAGCAGATGGGAGAACAACTAGACAAGTATGAAGGAGCTAAATGGGACAGAAGTAAAAAATGATGTAGGCCTAGCCTTGGAATAACAGGATCCTGGGATACAGAGACTGGGATAGGGTTGGAAGGGGGAAAGGGGGGGGGGAATAATGTTATGATGCTTGGCTGACTTTTGAACCTTGGTTTCCCATACATTATATTATAAACCAGACATGGGAGGGGGAGAAAAAGGAATAGCCAGAGGTGTCACCATAGAAAGCTTGTAAGTCCACCTTCTGCCTATAACTGATTGGAATACCTAAAATGGGACTACAAGGTATCCAGTGAAGGAGGATTC
>NW_006413520.1:2695-3715 GCF_000296735.1 Chrysochloris asiatica | reverse complement strand
CATTTATTAAAAAAAGAATTTTATTTCAAGCACAAATGAAAAAGGTTTTATTCTTAGTAAAAGCCATGCAGGATCAAAAGTATTATAATGTTTTCTAGTTATCATATGGAGGAATTTCAGGGAGATACAAATTGGAATTGAAGTGGCCCGCAGAGAAGACCAAGCCCTTACAAGACCACAGGTCTTTCGTTTATTTTGCTTTTCTCTATTAAAACTGCTTTCAGATTCCAAACTTACTGGAGATACAATTCATGTAAAACTGCAGTAATGGCAAGGGATATAAATGCTCACTCAGATCACTTCTCAGGATACAAAAAGAACGTAGACATGAGCTTGCACTACAGTGTCTCCTTTTCTTTCATAGCAAGCATTTTCTGTTTTATTGCGCTTATTCTCATAATTACTATTTCCTATTTTTGACTGAATGAATGTCTCGAGGATAGCAAAGAGATTAACATTGTTCTCTTCTTTAAAATCTTGAAAACTTCATGCCCTTCATATATCTCCTTATATGTTCTAACAACTGTTGCCTTAAATGAGCTTTTGTATTTCCCAACACAGTTATGAGCCAGCAGGATGATGTTTTGAAAAGAGCGGAGGGGAAGGAATAGAACGGTTCATGCTTCCCCAAAGTATATTAACTGGAAAGTTCTTCCACTCAAGTGACGTACTGAGGTACTTCAAATGTTGCTCCTCTTACCCTGATTCTTCAAGTGGAGCTCAGCTCAGTTCCTATTAAGAGAAATATATAAAGCTGCCATTGTCACAAATTCAGCCAGTAATGGAGGAAGTGGTCATTAAATTAAGATGGCGGTTGAGGAGAAAGGTTGCTTCATAACAAAATCTGACAGGACTGATTTTCATTTTCCTATTTCCTATCTCTACCAATTAATGAAGCATTTCAGAATCTAGTTAATTCTATTCAGTCTTCCAAGTCACCTTGTTATATATTATAAGTCTTCTCCAGTTGTTAGTAAGTTCAATGAAAAGAAAAATGTCATATGTATATATATATATATA
>NW_006413520.1:0-1180 GCF_000296735.1 Chrysochloris asiatica | reverse complement strand
TGGACTGCAATGTCTGTTTGAATCACCTACTCCTTGGAAACCCTATAATAGAGTCAATATGAGGAGGAATCAACTCAGCAGCACTTAGGAATCCTGGTGTGGCAATGTGGGTTAAGGCACTGAACTGGAAAGTTGATTTGAACTGCAAAGTCCGCAGTTCAAGATCACCAGCTGCTACTAGGAAATCCTATACAGGGTCACCATGAGTCAGAACCAACTCATGGTAATTAACGACAACATAGAGACTTACTGCAACCCTTTATAGAGTTTCCAAGGAGCAGCTGGTGGGTTTGAACTGCCGACCTTGTGGTTTGCAGTCCAGTACTGATCCTTCAGCGTCTCACCAGAAGTTCAAATGTCTATTACCCATAGTGTAGTACGCTGTGGGTAAATGCGCTGGACTACAAATGAAAGGCTGGCTGTTCAAGGTCGGAAACCCTGTACAGGTTCACTATGAGTTAGAACCAACATGACAGCACTTAACAACAACAACAAACATATATATGTGTGTCTATCAGGAATTTAAGAGGTTTTAGAAAAATACCTTCTCAGAAAAGAAAGAATGCTTGAAGTGAGTGAGCTCTGAAAAGAAAACCAACAAGACCGGTCAGCCAATGGCTAAATCATGGAGCCATTATCTTCAGTTCTGCTCTTTAATGACTTATATTCCTACCAAACAATCCAGAGACAGCTACAGTAAAACTGACAATTACGCCGTTTTAACAACTTTCCTGTTAGCTCTGCGAGTGCTCCAACCATGCACAACACCAGTGATACTTGGCTGCATATTGAAATCACTGGTGTAGCTGAAAAATACATGCTTGGGTTTAACCTTTAGAAATTCAAATTTAATCCATCTTGTTGTCTGCCTTTGAATTTGGACTTTTAAAACTCTCTAGGAGATTTTGATGTGCAGTGAAGGTGGAAAATCATTGTACTATCCAGTTAAGTTTCTTGATAGCTTTCTTTACCTAATAATTACTTTGTCTGGTTTCCAAGTAGACTTAGTATATGTAGCCTTAAGGCTGGAGCACTTTAAAGTTGGAGTGACTATAAGTAGGAAACAGAGAATCTGCATCAAAGCTCGTCTTTCTAAAGACTCTAGTTCCTGTTCATACTTCTACCTTTAACTTAGACTCAAGAGTTACAAATTCTGCACAATTTAAAGTCTCTGCCTACT
>NW_006413519.1:5692-6957 GCF_000296735.1 Chrysochloris asiatica | reverse complement strand
CATTCTGTTTAAATGATAACATTTATGTCTAAAATTATATCCCTTGAAGTTACATAAATTATAATTTTAAAAATTATATGTGAAGACAAAACATGCTACGGATAAGTTGTCCCAACATTTGTTTAAGACATATGAGTCAAAAGAAATACACTGTTTGAAGACCACTTCCTAAGACCTCTGCTCCCTGTGTGGTTTTTGAGCAAGACTGAGGCTCATAGCCTGAAGGGAGGAGATGCAAGTCCAAATAACACCTCATTATTAGGTAGATCAGGTGCTTCAAGCCACAGACAGAGAATCAGGCACTAGGATGGACAAGAGAGAGAAAAGAGAGAGAACTTCTTTCTTCAGTTTTAGGATGGACTGACTTCTGACCTTTAAGAGCTGAGAACTCACCTATGTTCTGCTTCATTTCTAACTATGACACTTCACCCTCGGTCTAGATCTCACTACCCCAATGAGTGGAGTGGCCACCAGTAGCAGTGCCAGATGAACTGAAGACAAAAAGCTTGTTTCTCATTTAAGGAAAAAATGTACATCCTTCGTGGGCCCAAAAATACAAAACATGATTCTAAAGGGTCACTGGGGCCTGACCAAAAGAAAATTCAGGTGTTAGGAAACTAGGAAAGAAGGTGATACACTGAAAACAAAAACATGGAGGTTTTTCAAGCATTGGAAACATTGGTAAAAACTAAATAAGAAAGAAGTATTACTAATGGCAGATTAGGGAGTCGTGCTGTAAGACATCCTCCAGTAATAGCACAGAATATCCAGTAAAGCAGGTTTAGGGGATGGTCCCAGAACTCTGAACTACATATAAAGGAATATTTGGAATGTTTGAAGGGTTACAGCCAGTGGAATTTGTAGCAGAAGCAAGAAACATGGTATTTTCTGATGTGCAGCAGGAAGCTGGATCCTAAAGCTGCCATCTTGGGTATGATGGTGTGGGTGAAGGGTCAGTGATGCGCTCCCACTGCAGACGTCTGACAATCCTTGGAGATAAAGATGTGGATATTCTTTCTCTGGAGGTAGACATAGACTTCCCACACTGGAAGGAAGGTAGGCTTTGGAACTGCCTAAGAAGGAATTTAGGAGAATGATATTGAAGTGCATCCAAACACTTCACAGAGGGTTTGTGAAAAACAAGGAGGAAGTGCTACAGGAACAATCAAATCAGATAGATACAGCATTGGAAACAATTCATAACATGCAAAAGAGGTCCAAATGATTAATAGTAAAATAGCCAAAATGGACAATACACTGAAAGG
>NW_006413519.1:2626-4067 GCF_000296735.1 Chrysochloris asiatica | reverse complement strand
TAAAGGGAAACTCCTCAACATAATTAAGAGCATATATACAAAACCAACAGCCTACATTACTCTCAATGGAGAGAAACTGAAAGCCTTCCCTTTGCAAACAGGAACCAGACAAGGATGCCTTTTATCACCACTCTCATTCAATATTGTATTGGAAGCCTTAGACAGAGCTATAAGGTAAGATAAAGGAATTGATGACTTCCAAATTGGCAAAGAGGAAGTAAACTCTCTTTATTTGCAGATAATATGATCCTATATATAGAAAATCCCAAAGACTCAGCAAAAACACACACAAAAAAACTACTAGAACTCATTGGAAGATTCAGCGAAGTGGCAGGGTATAAGATCAACATACAAACTCAGTTGGATTCCTCTATACTAATAATGACAATGCTGAAAAGAAATTAGGGAAGCAATACCATTTACAATAGTCACCCAAAGGATGAAATATTTAGGAATAAATGTAACCAGAGAAACAGAGGATTTATACAAAGAAAACTACAGAACACTACTACAAAAACCCAAAAGAGACTTACAAAAAAGGAAGAATATACCATGCTCTTGGATAGGAAGGCTTAACATTGTGAAAATGTCAATATTACCCAAAGCAATCTACACATAGAACACAATACAATCCAGATCCCAACAACATTCTTAGATGGAAAAAAAAAATCACTAACTTTATATGGAAAGGAAAGAGGCCCAGGATAAGCAAAGCACTGCTCAAGAAAAAGAACAAAGTTAGAAGTCTCTCACTCCCTGATTTCAAATTTTACTACACGGCTACAGTGGTCAAAACAGCCTGGCATTGGTACTAAGAATGAAAGATACATAGATCAATGGAACAGAATTGAGAATCCAGAAATGAACCCATCCACATACAGCCAACTGATCTTTGACAAAGTACATTGAATGGAGAGGCGATGGTCTCCAACAGATGGTGCTGACAGAACTGGAAATCGATATGCAAAAGATTGAAACAAGACCTTTGCCTCACACCATAAACAAAAACCAACTCAGTATGGATTAAAGACTTAAATGTGAATCCCAGAATTATAAATGTAATCAAGGAAAAAATAGGGACAAATTAAGGGCCCTAAAAAGGGCACATACAGATACCAAACATTGTGAAAATTACACAAACAAAAGAAGACAAAATAGATGATTGGGATATACCAGCAATAACAGCAAAGTTCAAAAAGCAGAGGCCAATAAATGCTAGCAAGGATGTGGAGAGACTGAGACCCTCCTACATTGCTGGTGGGAATGCAAAATGGTTCAACCACTCTGGAAAAGAGTACGGCACTTCCTCGGAAAGTTGGAAATAGAAATACCATATGATCCAGCAATTCCTCTACTTGGTATATAGCCAGAAGAAATACGAGCCATAACACGAGTAGATATATGCACACCAATGTTCATAGCAGCACTATTTACAATAGCA
>NW_006413519.1:0-604 GCF_000296735.1 Chrysochloris asiatica | reverse complement strand
ATGAGCGAAACGTGGGACCCTATCCAAAGAAGCAGCAATGCCTGAGATGGAGACAGAGATGAGGGCATGGAGAAATAGAGCAGCTGAGGACTCTGGACTCATGGAAAGAGAAAGGTTGGGTGCTGGTAGCCAGGTGTTGGTGGCCAGGAGGCAGGGTTTCAGAATGTGTCCTTTGGTTGTTTAAATGATTATATATTCCTGAGTGTTTTTGTGTACATCTCCCCTTCCAAAACAACAGAAGAAATAGAAGCAAATACTGTTGAATGATGATGCACGGAGGAGATTGCAATCATTGCAATGAAACGATGATGTAAACGCGATGCTTCCCCATGTGAACTATCACTCAATTCACAAAACCTTAAAAAAAAAAGAAGTGTTACTATGGGTTCTAGTGTGATGCTGTACGATAAACACTGGACTACTAACATTTCAAACTCACCAGCCTCTTCCGAAAGCCCAATTCAGGGTCACTACTAGTCAACTGTCTCAACTGCACAGAGCAACAAGCATTACTGTAAGTTGTTGTTGTTGTTGTTGTGTGCCGTGGAGTTGGTCCCAACTCATAGCAACCCTGAACAGGGTTTCCGAGGCTGTAAATCTTTAC
>NW_006413518.1:5872-6808 GCF_000296735.1 Chrysochloris asiatica | reverse complement strand
TTCTTCACAATGTTTTCCAAAGTTTGTCATGATCCAACAGTTGAATTCCTTTGCATAGTCAATAAGTTACAAGCAAACATCTTTCTTGTATTATCTGCTTTCAGTCAAGATCCATGTGATGTCAGCAGTGATATCCCTATTTCCACATCCTCTTCTGAATCTGACTTGAATTTCTGGCAGTTGCCTAAAAAAAGGTTACAACCGTTTTTAAATTATCTTCAGCATTATTTTATTTCTATTTAGTATTAATGATACTGTTCAATGATCTCTGCATACTTATTCTTTAATTATTTGAATTTGTCCTCACTTTGAAATGATTTTTTACTCACAGTCTCCTTCACTTGTTGCGGGTGCAGTCTTTAAATCAGTGAAAACACATCATGCCTTTTCTTGCACTAACCAAAACCAAACCCACTGCTGTCAGGTTGACCCTGACCCAGGGTGAACCCTGAAGGACAGAGTAGGACAGCTCCATAGGATTTTGGAGACTGCAAATCTTTATTTATTTATCTGTTTATTTTTCAGTGAGTTGGGTGAATGTTTACAGAGCAGAGCAGTTTTTCAGTCAATAATGCATACATATGCTGTTTCATCTCATTGATTACAATCTCCAGAATAAACCAACACTTATCCTATGTCTTAGGTTGGGTTCTCTAGAGAAGCAAAACCAGTGAAGCCTATATACTCATATATGTTGTTGCTAAGTGCCATCAGGTAGATTCTGACTCATAGCAAGAGTGGCTGGTGGCCTCTTTCCAAGACTAAGACTCAATGGAAATGCACGCTCTGATTGGTGACCACACACATCACTGATGGGGGGAAGTGGGGTAAAAGCAGCAATGAAGCGGCAAGCTAAGCCCTACAATGTTCAGTGGACTTCTGTGGACCCAGTTGGGGACCTGGTTGGCAAGCAGTGTGAGGAGACCTGGGGACTCT
>NW_006413518.1:0-4937 GCF_000296735.1 Chrysochloris asiatica | reverse complement strand
ATTGGAACCATGGCAATGAGATGATATACGATGGAATGAATGTAAAACTAAAGTTCTCTCATATAAACTATCATATAATTCACAATAAAACATTTTTTTTAAATGCTAAAAAAAAAGAGTGGCTGGTGGGTTTGAACCATCAACCTTGTGTTTGGCAGTCCAGGGCTTATTCTACAGTGCCTCACCAGAACTTCTATGTATACATGGTAGTGACAGTGGTGGTGGTGGTTATATGCCGTGGAGTCAGTTCCAACTCATAGCAACCCTGAGTAGGGTTTCCAAGGCTGTAAATCTTTACAGGAGCAGAAAACCTCACCTTTCTCCCGTGGAATGGCTGGTAGTCTCTAACTGCTGACCATGAGCTTATCAGCCTGACTCATAACCACTATGCTACCTGAGCTCCTTATGTTTACATGAAGAGAGAGGTTTATAAGAAGGAAATCACTCACACAGTCGTACAGGCAGGCAAGTTCCAAGTCCATAGGTCAGACATCAGGCTGAAGGCTTCTCTTGACTCATGTAGCTGTAGGAGTTGATGAACGCAGGATCAGCAGGTCAGATAGCAGGCTTCTGGTTACAGAGGTAAATGAACCCAAGGTTGGCAGGTAAGATGGCAGGTTGCTGATTTCTCCCAGGATTGGCAGGCAATATGGCAGCCCGCTGGCTCAGATTCAAAGAACCAGAAGTCAGATGATGAACCAGATGCAGGATCCAGACTGAACAAAAACAAGCAAGCTTTGCCCAAGTATTCAGTATGTTTAAGGCAGGCTACAACCTTGAGGAATTTATTTTTTTCAATTGATTGGCTGTTCATAGTAGATCTCATCCTGGACATGATTACATTATATTAGATCTGATTATAAGGGATTATACTTCTTAACTATCAAACCACTGAGAATCCTAGCTCAATCAAGTTGGCATAATATCTCAACGATAACATTCCACTTCTGCCCTGTGTTTACTATTTGCATTCTACCTTCTTTTCTAACCCTTCTGAACTTTGTCCTTGGGCAAACACTGTCCTTTTGATCTCCAATGGTTGATCATCCCAAGGTGTGCCTACTTCCTTATTATTATTGTTCCTTTTATAGACCTCTCTATTATTTGGCTGAAAATTGAGCTCTTGGAGAGAGTTCATTTCCAGATTGGAAGAAAGACTATCTATAGTCTTAAAGGTTCCACCAGTTTCTATCCAGCCAGTAAGCCTTGTCTTTTTTTATCTGAAACTAGCTATAGACACAGATAACCCAGGTGGAGGTGTCCAGTACATGCTGAGAAAGTTGAATTAGGGATGAACATTCAAGAGCTCACCATGTAGAGGTGATAATTGAAAACAGCTGCTCTAAATAAGTATTTGAAAAGTAGGTTGCATATTTGACAAACATTAACTAAATTGCAAAATTTTCATAGGAGAAAAACAGAAAAAGTCAGAAAAGGACTAGCAAGAAGCTGAGGAATTACTATAGGTAAGGAAGAACTCAGAAAGTAAAACATTGTAATGTTTGTTTAACGCTTTCCTTACCTTTCTTCCTACCCACCTTTCTTCCTTTCTACTTTCTGTCCTCCCTCCCTCCCTTCTTTAATTTACTTCTTTCATTCTCATTTTGAAGATTTGTACTTGTATGCTAAGAAAAGTAGAAAGTGGCTACTTATACCTGTTATGTAATTAAATTCCCAACTTGGATCAGTTTGGCCTCTATCTCAGGCTGACTTTCCCAAAACATCACTTGGAAAAATCCTATTTGCTACAGGTATGAAATTAACTGTGAGGACTGCCTGTTACACTGGCTAGGAAAGGCTGGGACTCAACTGAAACTGATTAACCTCTCAGCCAATGAGTAAAAAGAAATACGGAAAGTTCTTGGGCTTGGTCTTAGGGATTGAAATCTACTTCTCTTCAAAGAAACATTGCCTATAAGTCACCTGTGAGCTATACATTCAGTATAGAGAGGGACTAAAGAGTCCCTCTCTACCTATTTTCTGCTAACCTTTCCTATTACAGGATTGGAGGATGTGACCAGTTCCTGCCTCAAACTCACACTGTCCTTACTTTTATTATGTGATTTCTTCATGTGTAAATTCTTTTACCACTTTTCTGGAGGGAGCAGGTTCTGAAGGGAGTATGAAGTCTTTGGCCATGAATAATGTCTACTTGGTACCACTTCTCCATCCAAGGGGTTACAGATCCATTATTGTTGACTTAATTCCAATTCTATAGGACAGAGTGGAACTGCTCCATAGTGTTGCCAAGGCTGTAACTCTGTACAGAAGCAGAATGCCACATTGTCTTCCTGCAGAGCCACTGATAAGTTTGAACTGTTGACCTTTGGGTTAACAGCTGAGCACTTAACCATGGCGCTATGAGAACACCTTCTCAAATGGGTAAGGGAACACCTTTAGGCAACTTAAGAGTAGAAAAAGCCAACTCTTTCTATGCATGACAGTGCAAGGCTAAGGACCAAAAAATAAGTCAACTTTGCTAAAGACTAGATCTGGGTGTAGGTATGAAGAGAACTGTGGAGGATGGCATGAAATGATCCATTTTTTTGTCATTCATCCATTTCTGTGCACTTTCTCAGGGACCCAAAAAGCAATGCTAAAATTTTAGCAGTGACTTTTTATTGACACAGACTTTTAATCAATCTGGAAGATTGATTAAACATTAAAAACCTTATTATCTTGTTTGAGAATCTCACCTTTCTGGAACCTGCAGGACAAACATTGGGGTAATCTCACCTCCCAGGAGAACTGAGTACTAACAGTGAAGCATTTAGTCCAAGGTCCCACAAGGAACTACAGCACAATCCAAATGGGAGAGCAAGTTTCCTGGACCTGACTCCAATCCCTGTTCATAGTGAGCACTTGGTAAAGTGGTTGTTGTTGTTGTTAAGTGCCATCGAGTTGGTTCCGACCCATAGCGACCCTGTACAGGGTTTCCAAGGGTGTAAATCCTTACGGGAGTAGAAAGCCTCATCTTTCTCCCGCGGAGCGGCTGGTAGTTTCGAACCACTGACCTTAAGGTTCGCAGCCCGATTCGTAACCACTACGCTACCAGAGCTACTGCTTATTTATATCCTCATCTATTAGCAAGTGGAACCTCTAAATGGACTTTCAGCAAATTCTCTTTTCTGCCCAGTCTAAGCCTGTTTTGAATGAAATAGAGAACCACCTCAAGAGAGCATTCAATTTATTGAATTAATAGGCTTATAGCCTAATTGAGCAATAATATTCGCTATTGACCCTACTTAACAAATGTGTCTTTGTGTCTGAACAACTAAAGAAGTCCTCAAACCCTTTTGCTTACTAAAACGGACACTGTTCTTGCAAGAACAAACACCTGCCCTACCATCTCTATCCCCTAGCATTTACTTGGAAGTGGGATACAACAAAGAGCAAGAGAGAGGGGATCCCTGACTCATGAATCTTTCATTCTAGTGCATATGAAAATCAACAAGTAACTAATAGAGAGTATCCATGCAGACTAGGCATGATGCTTTTTAAAAAGTGCTCTGACAGAGAATGAAATGGACACATTAAGAAGGGTGGCGGTGTTGTTAAGTGCTGTTGAGTCAATTCCAACCCACAGAGACCCTGTGTAGGGTTTCTGAGGAGCAGCTGGTAAGTTTAAACAGCCAACCTGGTGGTTCAAACTGACCTTGTGGTCGAGTGCTTATCCTATAGCGCCACACCAAGACAAGGGTTGTTGTTGTTGTTAAGTGCTATCACGTCAGTTCTGACTCATAATGACCCTATATAGGGCTTTCAAGGGGCGGCTGGCCAGTTTGAACTACCAACCTTGTGGTTCAAATTAACCTTGTAGTCCAGTGCTTTATCCCACAGCGCAACACCAGGACTCCAGGACAAGAGTGGGCTAGTACAATTTCACCAGGAAAGGGAGTAATGAAGAGGTAACAGAGCTGAAGACCTGAAAGATAAAGAGGAGACAGTCTGGTCTTTGGGTGGGTCATTTCAGCTTTCTGCAAAACAATTCCTCTCAGTATCCAAACAGAAATAAGTAGTCATGTGTAACTTAACGTCCACAATACATTCTGTGACTCAGATGTTGTGCAAATACCATATTATATATAGTCAGTCCCTGGATTATGAATGAGTTCTAGTCCTATGTATGTCTTTAAGTCAAAGTTGTACGTAAGTTGGAACACTAAGGTATGGTTCATATCTTATGTCAGCCTGTCACATGTTTATTTTGGTATATAGTGTATCTTTCTGTGCATAAAATACATAAAAGAAACAATTTCAGATACATTAAACATCTTTAACATAGTAATACAATAATAATAATAGTTTGATTTGTGTTGCATAGTAGCAACTGTTTGTTATTAAGAAGCATTGTATGGTTCAAAGTTTTAATACAATAGACTTCACAGGGTTGGGACTACTAGCATATAGAAAGGCTTTAAAAGTTCATGGAAATAATCTGTTTCTTTTGAAGGTCCCTCGTATATGCATGCCATTGGACGATGCCACACACCTTTTCTATTTTTAAAGATTTGTGTTAGTTCAACTAAGCAATTTGATATTGGAACAAGGAAGAGATTGCCTCTTACACAGGCAGGTTTTTTCTATTCAGGCAAAATATGGTGATGTTATTTATTCATGATTCATACCCTCACCTTTCCCAAGAGATATTTGAGCCAGCTACAGAATAAAATGGAGGATTCTTTGGCTCACATTCAAAATTCTCTTATTGTAGAAAAAAAAAATCAAAGCAGGTTGAAAATTGTTTTGTTGTTATTGTTATATTTATGTTCATTTTTCATGTTACCTTCTCAAAATTCTATTTTATTTTCAATTTCAAGAAATGTCCTAGAACACAGGCCCCCCGAGGCCCAATCCGCCCAACCTGCCTGCTGAGGCCCAAGCCGCCCAATGCCCAGCTGCGGATACCCAGGCCCCCTGAGGCCCAAACAGCCCGC
>NW_006413517.1:11978-16380 GCF_000296735.1 Chrysochloris asiatica | reverse complement strand
CCATGGGCTGCCAAAAGAACAAACAGATTTGTGTTGGAAGAAATACAACCAGAGTGCTCCATGGAGGCCAAGATGGCCAAACTTTGTCTCTCATACTTTGGACATATTGTCAGGAGGGACCAGTCACTAGAGAAGGAAATCATGTTTGCTAAGGAGGAGAGTCAGAGAAAAAGAGGAAGACCCCCCCAGCAAGATGGTTTGGCAAAGTGGTAACATCACTGGGTTCAAGCGTAGCAATAATTGTGAGGTTCACCCAGGACCAGGCAGTGTTTTGTTCTGTTGTGCATAGGGTCGCTATGAGTCGGTACCAACTTGATGGCACCTAACAATACCAACAGCAACTCATGTGTAAGTTTGTTGTACTTTGGTAGCTTGGCTGTTGCTGTGATGTTGAAAGCCAAGCCACTGGCAATTTAAATATCATCAGGGTCATCAGTGGTGGACTGGTTTCAGCAGAGCTTCGGATGAAGACAGATTAGGAAGAAGGAGAGGAGGACTATTTCTAAATGTTTAGCTACTAAAAACCTTATGAATAGCACTGAAACATTCGGTGTTCCATTCTGCCCCAAACCATACAGTCCAGACTGAACCATTGACTGACCAAGCCATTTATAGAGAGGAGATGTACAGTTTTTAGTCCCCAATGAACCAAGGGAACCCTCCACCGTATCTGGGCCCTTGTCCATCGGCCCATACCCACCTTATCCACAACAACCAGTGGGGACTGGGGTCTACCCTCCAATACCAAAGACAAGACCCTACCCACCTCCTCACAGATACCGCTACCAAGTATACCCATAGTACGGCTCGCAGGGTGGACCTCAGGTGGAAGACCAAAGAAGGGACACAGGGGTTCACCCACCTGCCTCACAGCCTGCTGGACTGCTCTCTGTTGCTGTTGTCTCTGGGACATGCTCACTTGACCAGCCCCGGATCTTCTGTCCTGCCAGTGCTGGCAAGGCCTGTGACAAATGTGCCTACCCCCATCTCTTCTGGTTGCGCTAATGAATGACTAGCACGCCCAGGCTCTTCTACCTTCAACCCAGTGGAATTCTAGATTAATGGGGATTGCTGATGTTTAATTCAGTGACTTCATCTTTTTAATGGTTTTTTAATGAATGTGCTGAAACCACATTATTTTGGCCAATGGCTTATGAAATATGTATACTTATAATTTTAAGATTGTAGTGAAGGTAGTGACAAGATATAACATACCACTGAATGATTTCTCTGCTACACCCTGATCATTTCAATACATTTGTCCAAACCAAAATAAAGAAAGAAAAGAAAAGAAAAAATAATGTGAATTATCACAGATTACTGATAATATTTAAAATTAATAATACATTTAAATGAATATTTGGCATATATTGGATTAAATAAAATATTTAAATTGATCTAGCAGTGTTTCTCTCTATTGTACATAGGGTTGCTATGAGTCAAAACCAACTTAATGACACCTAACAACATCAATATTGAAATATATTTCATTTAAAAAATATGATTACTTTTGTTGTTGTTGTTGTTAGATGTCATTGAGTTGGTTCTCATTCACTGCAACCCTGCATAGGGTTTCTGAGGAACAGCTGGTGGGTTTGAATTACTGACATTGTAGTTAGCAGTCCAGTGCTTAACCAACAGCACCACACCAGGACTCATGGAACATTTAAATTTACATATGTGACCTGTGCTATATTTCTTCTTGATAGTAGTGGTTTACAGGATGGGGTTTAGGAGATGACATGTTTAACCAGCATCCCAAATAATTTTGCTGTAAATTCTCAGAGCAATCTGAAAAGCCATAGTCTATGATGGCTGGACAGAGAACCCTGGTAGCTTAGTGGGTTGCAAGTTGGTCTGATAACCACAAAGTCAGAACTATGACTTCTGCTCCTTAGGGCAAAGATTAAGCTTTCTTCTACTGGAAAGATTTGTTGTTGTTAAATGCCATCAAATCAGTTTCCACCCATAGTGATCCTGTATAGGGTTTCTGAGGAGCGACTGGGGAGCTTAAACCGCTGACCTTGTGGTTCAAACTGACCTTGTGGTCCAGTGCTTTATCCCACAGTGCCACACTGGGACTCCTGGAAACCCTATACAGGGTCATTATAAGTTGGAAGCAACTCCACAGCACACAACCACCACCATCACCATGATTGATGGATATTTTAGTAATGCAGGGTTAGGATGTCAAAGAGGCTAAATAAGAAGTGATATATCTTTAATATAAGATATAAGAAATAAGAAGTGAGTTTACTTTTATTCACAATTCAATGACATTTTTCTAATGTTTATTGTTTAGAAGTTGACTGGATAGGTAGAAGTGTAAATTAAGATTTTTTTTTTTCCTGAAGAAAATTTGAGCAGAGCATATAATAAAACAAACTCATATTAATAAAAGATAGCTGAACAGGTCCCAAAGAGGTCTATATTGTATATTAGAATAGAGGGTTATGAGCTGGACTGGAAACCACAAGGTTAGCAGTTCGAATTATCAGCTGCTCCTCAGGAGAAAGATGAGGTTTTCTGCTCCCATAAAGATTTACAGCCTCGGAAACATGCTATAGGGTCACTATCAGTTAGAATAGACTCCACAGCATGTTACCACTACTAAAGACAGAACACTAAAAAATTCGCAGAGAATCACTGGAATTTAAGATTGAAAAAAATTTTAAGTATCTAGTTGAACACTCTTATAGAGAAAGAAATTGAGGTTCAGAGAAGTATATAGTTTGTAATTCAGCATTTAGTTAGTGAAAGAGTTGTTGTTGTTAGGTACCATCGAATGGGCATGATAGAACGAAACATTGCTCCATCTTGCACCATTCTCACAATTGTTTCTGCTACTGTGTCAATCCATTTATTGGGGTCTTTTTCTTTTTCGTTGTCCTCCACTTCAACAAGCATGGTGTCCTTCTCCAATACTAGTCCCTCCTAAGGAGAAAGAGTAATCTTTTTCCTTTTTGAAAGAAAAAACAACAACTGACTTTAGACTTTTTTAGGTAGTCAATAACCGGTGCACGTAACATTTCAAAAAGATGGCAGTTTTGAGTTTAAAGGATTTTACATTAATAGCCAAATATTCCCTGTTACCAGCAGATGGCACTGTCTACATGTGAAATAATGCCTTTAAAAAGTCAGTCCTAGTGTATTTAAACATTTGAAACAAAGGGAGGTAAACTAAGGTATATGAGCCAAATCTGGCTGTGTGGACCCCAAGTAAGATTGCTTGTTTGTGTTTTAATAGTTGTAAAAAAAATTAAAAACCTCCGAATAATGTCTACAGAGAGCTATGTAGCCTGCAAAGTATACTTTGTCCTACCTAATCTAAAACCCTAAAAAAAGTAATGAAGAAAAAAACAAACTTATTAGTTTCAAAGGTATTCATATATGTGGACTACTTCAGAAAGAAACGTGAAATCATAATAGCTAACTGGTATCCTTCTTTTAAGAGGCCCTGGGTAGTGCAAAGGAGCCCAGGTGGCTCAGTGCTTAAGCACTAGGCTGCTAACTGAAAGGTCAGTATTTCAAATCCACCAGCCACTCCATGGGAGAAAGATGTGGCAACCTACTTCTGCAAAGCTTGTTGTTAAGCACTGTGGAGTCAATTCTGACTCATAGCAACCCTGAATAGGTTTTCAAAGGAGACGCCGGTAAGTTTGAACTCTGGTCTTTCAGTTAGCAGTCCAGTACTTATTCTATGGTGCCACATCTTGGCAACTCTAAAGGGCATGGGGCAATGCTTTTCTGTCTTGGATCCTTATGAGTTGGAATGGATTCAATGGCAGTTTGTTCATTTTTAATCCTTTTTAGCATTCCGTGTGCAAACAGGCATGTATACTTCATCTATCTGCTATCTACTTACCCATTGCTGTTGTTAGTTGCAAATAGTTTCAAGCAAGTAAGTGTTTAACTGCTATCCTAGTGATTGGTGATTTGAACTCTCCTTGCTTAGTTTTCTAGTGCTGCTATAACAGAAATGTATTCTTCCTGTTATACAAAGTTTATAAGGCTGGAAGTCTGAATTCAGAGAACTAGCTCTGGGGAAAGGTCCTTGTCTTCTTTTAGCATCTATATACTCATAATTTCTTGGGTATCCCCATTTGTCTTGGCATCAATCTTTCCCTGGATCTAGGAGGCTTACAGTGCAGAGACCCCAGGTTCAAAGGACTCCATTCCTTTTTGGGCAGTAGTAAGTTCCTCTCTCTCTGTTCACTTCTCTCTCCTTTTTTTACCATAAAAGAGATTGACACAAGATACAACCTAATCCTGTAGATAGCATCCTACCTCATTAACACATAGAAGTGAGGCTTTACAACACAGGATAATTAAATCAGATCACAGATGATCAAATAAAATCACATCATGGAGTTGATTACATCACATTAGACCTCACTAGGGT
>NW_006413517.1:2321-6813 GCF_000296735.1 Chrysochloris asiatica | reverse complement strand
CAAAAGAACCAATAGATCTGTTTTGGAAGCATTGCAACCAGAGTGCTCCTTAGAGGCCAAGATGGCCAAACTTTGTCTCTTATACTTTGGACATATTGTCAGGAGGGAGCAGTCTCTGGAGAAGGCTATCATGTTTGGTAAGGTGGAGGGTCAGAGGAAAAGAGGAGGACCCCCAACCAGATGGATTGGCCAAGTGGCAGCATCGATGGGCTTCAAGCGTGACAACAGTAGTGAGGTTGGCCCAGGATTGCTCAGTGTGTCGTTCTGCTGTACATAAGGTCGCTATGGGTCGGTACCGACTCGATGGCTCCTAACAACAACAACAACAGCAACAACAACCGCATTGTACTTCAGAGTAGAGGTTGAAACATTGTTTTTGAAGATGAATGATTGTGACATCATTCCTTTTAACTTTGTCATTCCAGCATAATAGATCATATGATTATCTGAATCAAAATAGCCAGTACCTGTTCATTTAAACTCACTAAAGTTTAGAATATGAATCTTTATGTATTCCATTTTATTTTTGATGACTTCCAATTTTCCTAGAATCATACGTCATATATTCCACATTCCAATTACTAGTGTTTGTGTGTAGCTCTTTCTTCTAATTTTGAGTTATGCCACATCAGCAAATGAAGGTCCTAAATGCTTTATTCCTTTGACATCATTAAGGCTGATTTTATTTTATGAGACTGGACTATTCTTCCCCAGTTTTATTTTCAGATTTTATGAGACTTGGCATCTCTTCCCATCTCTTCTCTTAGTTCCTTCAAACCCAAGGAACGCATATTCAGGCATAATATAAAAGAATGTTCTGTTAATGTTTGCTGTTAATGAGATTTTTACTGGCCAATTTTTTTTCAGAAGTAGATCACCAGGTCCATTTTCGTAGTCTGTCTTAGTCTGGAAGCTTTGCTGGAACCTGTGCACCATGGTGTCCCTGCTGGTATTTGAAATACTGATGGAATAGTATTTAGCATTACAGCAATATGCATGTCACTACAGTTAGGCTGACAGAGGAGTGGTGAATAGGTGAATTAACTCTGCTACATTTACCAGTCAGTGAGGAAGCTCAGATGCTATTTGACTAAGAAGAATGTATTTTTTGAAGAATTTCATATAAAAAACAAAATACATGTTGATAAATGTGAATCTTTCTTAAATGTCTATTTATACTTCTTTAGAAAACATTTGTGGAAAAATTTTTTTTTTATCAAGAATATTCTTATTTATTGCTTGAATATATTCTGCTACCCAGTTGAAATGTACATAGCAAATCTTTCAAATTAGAAAAAACAAATTGGGTTTAAACATCAATGAGGCAAAAAGTTATCTTCATACACAGTTCCAGAATTTTGTATTGGGGTGAGGGGTGAATATGACCTTATTAAGAATTCATACCTACTTTCCTACAGAAATATCCTTGCCTTTTGGTCTAGTTACATTGGTAGAGTCAACACTTGTGGATTTTTGTTTTTAAATTTAGAGGAAATAACTTTATGTTCTTTTCCACTAACGTTAGTTGCAGTTTAGCTAATAAAAATGAAGGTGACAGCCTACCTGTGATTACAATTCCATACTACCACATGCATTCTATGTTGCTTTTATTTTGTGAAAAATCTAATTTCAAAGCTGCTTCAAATTACGCTGAATACAAAGTCTTGAGTGAAGAAGGCCTGATGGTCTCATTTATGAAAACATGATCAGTGTCCTTTTTGGTCTTAAAATTTCAGGAAGGGGACTTCAAATGACTTAGTGTTTGCATATTTCAGTGCCAGAGCATAGGAGTAGACTCTGGCAGCCACTAAAAGATGTTCTTCAGCTACCAGAGCATCAAGTCTCGTCAGTAGGTCTTTCTTTGGTAAGGAAATTACTTCCATAAATTCTCCATCCCCAGGCTTTGATTTAGGTCTTATATTTACAGCATCATCTTCGTTAATGGCTACTGTCATGATGTGTATAGTACAATTTAACAAACCTGGATCCATACATACAACTGGAGAACATTCAGCAATGTCACCTTTATAATGAGTTTCTTCTTCAAGTTCTCCAAAAGCAGCTGCTTCTGGGCATTCATTATCATCTATGACACCTGCGGGGAATTCTGTTCAGTAGTCACCCATTGGTGCTCAGAATTGTTCCACCAGGACAACACGTTCATAGCGAACAGTTCTTTGCAGCACTGTGATAATTGCCACCCCATTGGCTGATTGTCTTTTCCTGGTTGTACGTTTCACAGTTTCCCATCTTCTAGTTTTAGCAGTAGGATCCATGTAAGTTGTTTTTTCAAGTTTGACCCATTTTCCTTCTGAAATTAACTCCTCTGAAATAATAGACTGTTTGGTTCTTTGAGAAGAATCCATTGGTTCTTGGTTTTCCGTTTCCAACTAGTCAGTCTTTACAGTCCTCACGTAAGAAGTTCACATCCATGGTGTCAGGGTAGGCAAGAGAATTCCTGTGGGAAGGGAGACGAAAGAAGAAAAAGCAAGCCTGAGCTGCAGTCTCAGGAGATGTGAGTCTACTGCTTAAGAAATGATTTTTGAAATCATGAAACATTGCTTACTTAAAATAATTTAAATTTGCCTAGTTAGATAAACTTGGCTTTTTCAACTGGAACATTTTTCTTATATCTTTCTAGTGTTTATACCTCATTCAAACAACACAAACCATAGTTAACAAGTTAGAAATTACTCATGTACATTAAGTCCATTATTTGTGCTATAGTTTTCTATTTATAAGCTGAATGTGACAGTATTTTTCATTTTTGAATGATGTATATAACCTTTTAAATATCAACCAACAACCAAAAACTTGACTGAACTCCAGAGTTTTTGGTATGAAGCTAGAGAACAAATGGATTGAAAATTAAATGGTGTCTTCTCATGAATGCTTAATTTCAAAATCTGGCAATTCTTTCTTTTAAGGTAATCTTTCAAGTGGTCTATAATTTATCTTGTTTATCCTGTGCTCTGTTGTCTTCAAAATAAAAGAAAATTAGAATACAGGTTCATAGAGCCAATATATCTCTCAGAATATTCTTGCAGACCTTAGAATCAATAATAGCAAATGGTAGCATTTATATTATTCAAAATTTATTCCCTGAGTTTTGTGGTTCTTAAATGTAAAATGTTATTATGGGTTTATACAATTAAAAAGTTTATAAGGTAAGTTCCTTTTTGTTTTAGAATTTTACTTTAAGATTCTTCTTAATTTGAGTTATCTTTGGTGGTGGTGGTATGAGTTATCTTTACTATCCATTTAATTCATAGGAAATTGTGGAATTTGACTCCCAGAGCAGAAAACAAGAACAACAACAACAAAAATTACCACTGTAACACAGAAGTTGAACATTTCTTAGGAACTTTTTAAAAAAGTTATATATTTTTACCCTTACTAGGAGTTCTGGTGGCATAGTGGTTACTAGTTGGGTTTCTAACCTCAAGGTCAGCAGTACAAAACTACCAGCTGTTCTGCAGAAGAAAGATGAGGCTTTCTGCTCCTACAAAGATTTACAGCCTCAGAAACCCTATACTGGGTTGTTATGAGCTGGAACTAACTCCACGGAACATAACCAACTAACCAAACCTTTTAATGGCTACCTGCCTTAGGAAAAAGATCAGGGATATGTGAAGGATGGATTGCCTAATGCTCTCATGAAGTATGGAGTCGCTGTAGGATAAGCACTGGACAGCAAGGTCAGTTTGAACCGCAAAATTGGTGGTTCAGATTCACCAGCCACTCCTTGGAAACCCTATAGAGGGTCACTGTGAGTCAGAACCGACTCAACGTCACTTAATAACAACAACATGCCTCCTGGAAACTGAAACTCTAAAGTAGTTATTTCAAAGACTCTCAAAAATGTGAATGAATCTTTCCATTCTCTTTTCTCAAAGAACCTGTGTAAAATAAGTGTATTCCACCAGTAAAAAAAAAAAAAAAAAAATGAGTATACCCCACTAGATGTTTATTGCTAAATGATAAACATTTTCATAGTATTACATATATCTATATGTTTATGTGTCTACATCTATAAAACATGCCTAAGTTTTAGAAATTAATAAATATGAGATCAATAAAATAAGTTATTTTAAAAATTATTCCTGTTATCACTAGAAAATAAATGAGTTAACTTTCATTAAATACAGTTATTTAGATTTCTGTGGTGAATATGAATCATTTAAAAAATCTTGTTCTAATTATTTGTGAAAGAGTTATTTAAAAATCTGGTACTTACTACAGCTTATTTTAATATCTATATACATATATAAAGGAGCTCTGGTAGCGTAGTGGTTACGAATCGGGCTACGAACCTCAAGGTCAGCAGTTTGAAACTACCAGCTGTTCTGTGGGAGAAAGATGAGGCTTTTTGCTCCCTTAAAGATTTACAGCCTCAGAAACCCTGTACAGGGTCGCCGACTCCACGGAACATAACAACAACAACATACATATATATGGAATCCTGGTGCGGCACTGTGGGTTAATGTGCCAG
>NW_006413517.1:0-2221 GCF_000296735.1 Chrysochloris asiatica | reverse complement strand
AAACTTTGTCTCTCATACTTCGGACATATTGTCAGGAGGGACCAGTCACTGGAGAAGGATATCATGTTTGGTAAGGTGGAGAGTCAGAGAAAAAGAGGAAGATCTCCAGTGATGAATTGGCAAAGTGGCAGCATCAATGGACCCAAGCATGGCAACAATTGTGAGGTTGGCCCAGGACTAGGCAGTGTTTTGTTCTGTTGTACATAGGGTCACTATGAGTCGGTACCGACTCAATGACACCCAACAACAACAATGGAGGTGATACCTATATCTTAACTATAGTTTTTTTTAAGCCATTGAGAATCCTGCCCACCCCAAGTTAGCACAAAACCTAAACTATCATAATACCTAAAGGTGTTTTGGAGTCCTGGTGTGCCGCTGTAGAATAAGCACTGGACTGCTAACCACAAGCTTGGTGGGTCAATCCCATCAGTCACTGCTTGGAAACCCTAAACAGAGTTGCTGTGAGTCAGAACTGACTCAATGGCACTTAACAACAAAGGCATTGATGATCTGTTTCAGAAAAGTCACACAGCCTTGAAAATTCTATGGAGCTGTTCTACTCTGCACACATGGGGTTGCCATGAGTCAGAATGGACTGAAGAGTAAATTAAAATATATATGTATACATACATTTATATTTAATATGCATATTAATGTGTTATTATGTAGACAATGAAAACAGTTTAGGTAATCAAATCATTAAAGGTAGTTTTTCATCAATTACCCAGGTCTTGATTTATTTTTATGGCCAACATCTGAGAAGTTTAATAAAACAGTGGAGGATATTTATCTTTATGATACTCTAAATTAATTAAAACATTCATCTTATGCCAAATTAAGAAAATAATTTTGCACAATATTTGATATGTCAATTTGTGCAGTTATCTTAAAAAACATTGTGTCATAAATTTAAGGATTATTTTGTCTATTAGCTCAGATAGAACTGTTTCATTTGTTATGAAGGGTAAGGATTAAAATAAATCAGTCCTTTCTTACTCTATGGTTACTTGAGATTTCTTTGTGGATCTAAACGAAGGTTTATAATTTTTCATGGAGGCTTTCTGCGTCTGCAAAGATTTAAAAAAGCCTCAGAAACCTTATACTGGGTCACTATGAGTCAACACTGACTCAACAGCATGTAATAACACCCATGTTGTTGTTGTTAAGTGCCATCGAGTTGGTTCCACTCATAGAGATCCTAAGGACAGCAGAATAAACCACTTCCTGATCCTGCACCATCCTCACAATTGTTGTTACTCTTAACTTGAGACCATTACTGCTAAACATTCAGAAGTAGTCCATCTCTCCTTCTTCCTGGTTTGTTTTAGTCTGGAAGCTACATTGAAACCTGTCCACCATGGGTTATCCTACTGGGATTTCAAATACCAATGGAATAGCTTCTAGCATCACAGCAACATGCAAGCCACCTGTGATGTAGTGAATTCTCTAATGACTTTTGTAGCCATAGTCTGTGGTGGGGATTGTATGCCTAGGAGGTTAGTAGTCCGACTCGTAAGCACTACACTACCAGAGCTCCTTAGCCATAGTCTGTAACTACCGCTAAATTTTTCTTCCCTGCTGGGTCTGAATAAAAGAACGTGGCAGAAAATACTGATAGGATGATATGATTCAGCTGTGGATGTTAGCAGAGTTCATTGTAATTGCAAAAATTTGAAAATCAAGCATGGGTTAAATATGATCCATCTCTGAATTAGGACAGGGAATCTCACTACCATCAAAGAAGACAAGTCAGGAGTGGAGTTTGTCCACCACTGCCCAAGATCCCTGCACAGTGAACTTCCTTGCTAGGGTCAGAAAGCTGTTACACAAGAAGAATTGCAGCAGAAGAACCAAGAACTGGAGCATGAGACAGAGTGGAGGGCTTCCGAACTCATGGAAACAGTAAAGCTGAGTGACTTTAGGCAGGAGGTTTACCTGTAGAATGGGGTGCCTCCAGGCACTTCAGTTTCTTCATCTTTGGTACATCAAACTTGGTACATAAATTTAAATAATACTCCTATTAACTGATCTCACTTGTAGGTATTTGGATATTTTGCTATCATCAGCATCACCACTTGTCTGTCAGTTTGTCATATTGTAGTGGCTTGTGTGTTGCTAACGGTATTTTAAATAACCAGCAGGGTCACCCATGGTGGACAGGTTTCAGATGAGCTTCCAAACAAAGACAGACTAGGAAGAAAGAATGACAAACTACTTC
>NW_006413516.1:3958-6635 GCF_000296735.1 Chrysochloris asiatica | reverse complement strand
TCCCTCTTGAAAGCTTGTAAGCCAGTCACTTCTTGCCTTTGTGGCCCCCATCCCCCATTTTGGGTAGCCAATGTCCAATTTGTCTTTTTAGAGAATATTATCATAAGGGTGTATTATGTTTTCTTCTAAAATTGGTATAATTAATAACATCTGAAGTATTGTGTGTTTTGCAATTTTTCTCTGAAATAAAAAAATGTTGCATATGATCAACCGAAGCTTAAACTCCATCAGGGGACCCTAGTCCTATTGTTAAATCTTAAATTCTGAGTATTTAGGATCAGTCAATAAATTGATTTAAAGTCAGCTCCTTGTCACAGATAAAATGTAACAAATGATAGATTTAACATTTTAAGTGTTCGTATGATGAATCCACCCAATTTCCCCGGGGATAAAGTATTTTGTAAACAGGGCAGTCTGGCTTTTTCCCCAAAGGTGTGATGATTTTTTTTTTTTTTTTTAAGTTCTTTCCTTGTCTGATATTTGTGATTTAAATTTGGATAAAAACTGAAAAGTGACAGGATCTGGGCATGCATTTTGTTGGTTAGTATTTCTTGCAGTTGTAGCTGTTAAGTGCCATTTAGTTACTTCTGACTCAGAGTGAAACTTATTAGATTTCTAAGAAGTGGCTGGTGGGTTTGACTCGCCAACTTTATGATTAGCAGTCCAGTAGTTGTTATCCTATAGTATCATATCAGTTCTTCTTACATACATATTTTATAAAAAAAAGAATGTCACTTTCTGAGACTATTTTGAGAAAAACACATTGAGGTCTTAATTGTAGTAGAATAAAGACAGCATTGCTTTGAATAGGCTTTATCTTTGTTGTTATTGTTAGGTGTCATCAAGTCAGTTCTGACTCATAGTGACACTGTAAAGCATTTCTGGGGAACAGTTAGTGGATTTGAACCACTGATCTTGCAGCTCAAACTGACCTTGCGGTCAAGCATATTATCCTGCAGTGCCACACCAATCTAGAAATTCAGATACATAGTTATTTTTCAAAGAGTTATTATTTTATTTTTAGTAAAAAAACCAAAGGGGGAAATAGATTTAGAGGGATACTTATTGCCATTCTTTCTGTACACTATTACTGAAAATGTGTCTTCATTTGGAGTAAATATGTTTTTACTAACATATTTTCTGTTTTTCCTCCTCTATTAAAGATTTTTACAAAACAACAACAATAAAAAACAGCAAAATTTGTTGCCAACAAACCAATTTTGACTTACAGCTATTCTTTAGGATAGAGGAAAACTGCCCTGCAAAGTTTTAAAGGTTATATGATCTTCACAGAAGTGGACTACCATAGCTTTCTCTCATTGAATAGCTGGTGGATTTGAACCATTGACCTTTTGATAAGCCATCAAGCACTTAAACACCGAGCCACCTGGGCTCCTTCTTTTAAATACTGCAACCAAGGAAACCCTATGAGAGAGTTAAATTCTGTCCTATAAGGGCTCTATGTGTTAGATTTATCATTGCTACACAACAACCTCTTTTTTTTTTTTTTAATTTTATTGTGAATTATGTGATAGTTTACATGGTAGAACATTAGCTTTACATTTACCCTATGGTAACATTGCCATGGTTATAATCCCCTCCATGCATCATCAACCAACCAAAGGGCACACCCTGCAAGCCTGCCCCCTGGTCGTCAGCACACAGTCCCTCACCCTCTCTGGGTCTAGAGTTCCCAGCCGCTCCACCTCTCCACTTCACCATCTCTGCCTCCATCTCTAGCATCACTGTTTCTCTGGGTAGGGACCTGCACTCCACTCTTTTCCCTTGATGGTCCCAGAGGCCTCTGCTCCTGGCCTGCAAAATCAACCACTTCCCTTCTTTTGCTACAAAAAGTGTACCTTTACATTTTCAACCCATCACAGTCAGTCCTGATAGTAATCATTCACTATTGTACCACATGGGTGCTATCCGATCTCTTTCATCAGTCCCAACCATAAAGATTGAATACTACTTAGTGGAGATTCTACCTTCCTCTACACCCTCTGGATCAAGGCTCCCTCTTGAAAGTTTTTAAGTCTGTCAGTTCTTGCTTTTGTAGCCACCTCACCACCACCACCATTTTGGGTAGCTAATGTCCATATTGCCCATCTCTGTTTACCGTGTGTATCAAGAGGGTGGGAATGATCCTCATTGTAAACGTTTCTTCCTTCTTTTGAGCTACTGCATCCATATGTGTAGGTCAAGTTCATCAGATTGTATCAGGTTACTCTTTTTTTCCTCTTCCTTCTTCTTCTAGTGGAGCTCTGATCATACAGCCATTGAAGCCAAGTCAAGTGGGTCTTATCTGCAAGTGTGGGTGTTCTTGTGCATATGCTCTTTCTTGTTATCAGCTAGACACTACATTCTCCATTCTAGTCCTCTGTGGCTATGTCACTGACCCTGGGACCAGGAGTCCCCAGGTCTTGCCTCACTGCTGGCTAACCAGATCTCCACCCAGGTACACAAGAATCTATTGAATGTGATTGGACTTAGTTTGCAGCTTCATTGTTGTTTTTCCCTCACTTCCCTTTATCAGTGGCCAACGTGGTCACCAGTCAGAGTGCATGTCTGCTCATGTATTCCCTTTGAGTCTTAGGCTGGGAAGGGGGTTTGTCCTGAGTCTTAGGCTCGGAAGGGGCTTTGCCCTTTTCACTCTTCTTATTGCTTAACTCAGAGT
>NW_006413516.1:2333-3394 GCF_000296735.1 Chrysochloris asiatica | reverse complement strand
AGTCAATTCCGACCTGTAGTGACCCTGTATAGGATTTCTGAGGAGCAGCTAGTGAGCCTGAACCACCGACCCTGCAGCTCAAAAGGCCCTGCAGTGTGGCGCCCCAAGCCACAGCGCCACGCCAGGACTCCTCTCAAACCAGTGAAAAACAGCAGACCCAAATAGGACACACATCTGCATCTCAGCTTGGGCTGAGTGTGCCGGTTCCTGAGGAGCCACTGGTGAGCTTGAACCACCAGCCTTGCAGTTCAAAAGGCTCTGTAGTATGGTGCCCCAACCCACAGAGCCACGCCAGGACTCCTGCCAAACCAGTGAAGAAACAGCAGACCCAAATAGGATGCACATCCGCGGGTTCCCGAGGAGCGACTGGTGAGCCTGAATCACTGACCTTGCAGTCCAAAAGGTTTTTCAATGTGGCGTCTTAATCCACAGCGCCACGCCGGGACTCCTGCCAAACCAGCGAAAAAAGGCAGACCCAAATACGACGCACATCTGCGACGCACATCTGCGTCTCAGCTTGGGCTGAGTGTGCGGCCCCCCGAGGAGCGGCTGGTGAGCTTAAACCACCGACATTGCAGTTCAAAAGGCTCTTCAGTATGGCACCACAAACCACTCCTGTCGAACCAGTGAAAAAAAGCAGACTCAAACAGGAAGCTCACTCGCCCCTGAGTGCGTGGGTTCCCAGCAGAAGAAACTACCAGTGGTGAGGGTGGGTTGCAGCCCCTCAGCCAAGCCCCTGCCTCTACCCACCTGAATGGAGGTGGGCAAACAGTGAGCGCACCAATTACTCGACACCAAAGAAAAAAATATAGTTGGAAGCATGCAAAATTGGCAAAGTATATTGTGCACCTTTCTTTTTTCCAAGGTTCCCACGGTGTGTTTCCGAAGTGTCTCTGCGGCCCACTATTTTGTCCCGCCACTTGGTCTCAGAGGGTCAGAGAAGAAGAGGAAGACCCCCAATAAGATGGATCAGCCAGGTGGCATCATTGATGGACTCAAGTGTGGCAGCGGTAGTGAGGTTGGCCCAGGATCGAACATTGTTTCGTTCTGCTGTGCATGGG
>NW_006413516.1:0-538 GCF_000296735.1 Chrysochloris asiatica | reverse complement strand
TAGTTTCGAACCGCTGACCTTAAGGTTCGCAGTCCGATTCGTAAGCAATAAGAATAGTGAAAAGTGAAGACCACATCCTATTCACATCTTCCTGGAAGCAATCAGAAAACATAAAAAAAAATTACCAAAATACATACTCAATTAAGTATTAGGGCCACAGATAAGCATTAAACATGTCCAAGAAGCAAAAGCAGATGACCATCTCAGCACATGTCCAGAAAAAAGATAAACTATCTGAGACAAATGAACTAGAAGTAGACTCCATTCTGGAAGGAGGGCATGCCTTGGAAATGCCTGAGAAATCATTCAGAAAAAAATGATTATAAAATGTTTCAAAACACTTTACAATGGAGTTGAGAAAAATAAGGAAAAAGTCAGGAAAGCATTACAAGAGCAATCAAACAAGATAGATACAGCATTGGTAATAATCCAAAACCTACAGAAAGAGTTCCAAATGATCAATAACAAAATAACAGAAATAGAAAACACTGTGAAAGGGCAGAGGAGTAGAATAGATGAAATAGAAGGAAGAATCAGT
>NW_006413515.1:6119-6773 GCF_000296735.1 Chrysochloris asiatica | reverse complement strand
ACACCTTAGTCCTCAAGCTGACATCTTTGCTCTTCAACACTTTAAAAAGGTCTTGTGCAGCAGATTTGCCTAAAGCAATAAGTCGTTTGATTTCTTGACCGCTGCTTTTGTGAGTGTTGATAGTTGTTGATCCAAGAAGAATGAAGTCCTTGACAACTTCAATCTATGCTCCATTGATAAGAATGTTGTTTATTGGTTCACTACTGAGGATTTTTGTTTTCTTTACATTGAGATGTAATCCATACCGACCAAAGGCTGTGCTCTTTGATCTTCATCAGTAAATGTTTTAAGTCCTCTTCACTTTCAGCAAGCAAGGTTGTGTCATCTGCATATCACAGGTTATTAATGAGTCTTCCTCCAATCCTGATGCTATGTTTTCACCATAGAACCCAGCTTCTTGGATGATTTGCTCAGCATACAGGTTGAATAAGTATGGTGAAAGAATATCACCTTGCTGCATACCTTTTTTCATTTTAAAACATTCAGTGTTCCCATGTTGTGGTTGAACAACTGCCTCTTGGTCCAGGTACAGATTCCTCATGAACACAATTAAGTGTTCCAGAATACTCATACTTCACAATGTTGTCCAAAGCTTGTCATGATCCACACAATTGAAAGCTTTTGTGTATTCAATAAAGCACAGGTAAACATCTT
>NW_006413515.1:0-5595 GCF_000296735.1 Chrysochloris asiatica | reverse complement strand
TTTATTCTATCAATTCCTGGTGCCTTGTTCTTTGCCAATTCCTTCAATACACCTTGGAGTTCCTCCTTCAGTATCATTGCTACCTCTTCAGGATCATATGCTACCTCTTGAAATAGTTGAACATTAACCATTTCCTTTTGGTGCAATGACTCTGTGTATTCCTTTCATCTTCTTTTGATGTTCTGCATCATTCAATTATTTGCCCAGAGAATCTTTCAATAATGAAAGTTGAGCCTTGAATGTTTTCTTCAGTTCCCTCAGCTTAAGAAATGCTGAGTGTGTTCTTCCTTTTAGGCTTTCAGACTCCAGAGCTTGAACATTTTGTTGTAATATTTGGCTTTATCTTCTCAAGCTGTTATTTGAACTCTGTTCAGCTCTTGGACCTCCTCATTTCTTCCATTTGCTTTAGCATCTCTACACTGGAGAAAAGTTTCAATGTTTCTTCTGACATCCATTTTTATAATTTCCTTCTTTCTTGTCTTCTTAATGACTTTTTACTTTCTTCATTTATGATGTTCTTGATGCCATCCCACAACTCTTCTGGTCTTCATCTTTAGTGTTTAATCTATCAAATCTGTTCTTCAGATGGTCCCTAAATTAAGGTGGAACATATTCAAGGTCATATTTTGGCTCTCATGGACTTGTTTTCTTTTTCTTCAGCTTCAGTTTGAATTTGCATATGAGTAATTGATGGTCTATTCCACAGTCTGCCACTATCCATTAGAGAGATACAAATAAAAGCAACGATGATATATCATCTAAACGCCAGCAAAAATAGCAAAGATCAAAAAAGTGGAGGACAATAAGTGTTGGTGAAGATATGGAGAAACAGTGACCCTCCTACATTACTGATGGGATTGCAAAATGGTCCAACCACTCTGGAAAACAATATGGCACTTCCTCAGAAGGCTGGATATAGAGATCTCTTATGATCCAGCAATTCCTCTACTTAGTGTATATCCACAAGAAATCCAAGCTGTAACACAAGTAGATCTGTGCACACCAATGTTCATATCAGCACTATTTACAATAGCAAAAAGATGGAAATAGCCTAAGTGTCCATCAATGGAAGAATAAATAAACAAACTGTGGTACATGTACACAATGGAATACTATGCCACCCTGAAGAATAACAAGGAAACAGCAAGCCAATGCATAACATGGATGAACCTTGAGGACATTATGCTGAGTAAAATCAGTCAGTCACAAAAGGAGAAATACGGCATAGATCCATTAATGTAAAATAATGATCTTTTGTTTTATATTTTTTTCTTATTTTTTTTTTAATTTAAAATGTTTTGTTGATTACTGGCTATATGGGGTGAGGTGAGGGACAGAGAGGGGTAGGTTGAGCACAGAGTAGGGAATAGGCACAGGATAATGGAACACAGGGTATGGAACAGACACATGATAGTTTGGGTCCTGGGGGGAGGACATTAACTAGAAGGGGAATGGAAAAGGAAAAGTAAAGCAGATGGGAGAATTGTTAGGCAAGTTTACATGGGCTAAAGAGGACAGAGGTAAATAACAATGTAAGCACAAACATGGAACAACAGGGCTCATGGATACATAGATTGAGGCATGGTTTGAATGGGTGAAAGTGTTAAGATTCTTGGCTGCCTTTTGAATCTTGGTTTCCCTTGCCTACTATTGTAAAATAGACACTTGAAGGGAAGAGAGAGGAATAGCCAGAAACATCACCAGAGAAACTTATAAGTCCATCTTCAGCTTATAACTGTTTGGAATAATTAAAATGGGCCTAGGACTTGCCCAGTGAAGGAGGCTCCTTGCAGAGCCTTTGCATTGCACAAGCATGTAATCTTCTGAGGTGAGATATTCCCCCACATGAAAAGACAAACAGACCAATCTGCAGCAGCTAGAAGAACAGAAGATAACTTCTTAAAAGAAAGATAGCAGAAAAAATAAAAAACAATAACAGCAGTCCAATTTACTACTCCAAGAACACGCAGGTTGGTCCTCAGTGAGCCAGCAAGGCAAGTGGCCAGGTCTCCTCAAGGCAAACCTCCTTGCAAGACTGAAACTCAAATTGAATACACTAGCAGGCATATAGTCCTACGGCTGACCACGTTGGTCACAGATAAAAAGAAGTGGGGGAAAACAAGAACGAAGTTGTGAACTAAGTCTGACCACATTCAATAGATTCCTTTTAACCTGGATTGAGGCCTGGTTAACCAGCAGTACGACAAGACCTGGGGACTCCTGGACCAAGGGGCAGGGACATGGCCCCAGAGGACTAGAATGGAGTGTGAAGCATCCATCTGATACAAAGTGAGGGGGATGTACAAGAACACCCACACTTGCTGATAGTACCCATTTGACCTGGCATCAATGGCTGGATGATCAGAACACCACTAGAGCAAGAAAGAAGGGGGGAGGGGGAGGAGTAACCCAGTATAAGTGGATGATCTTGACCTATGCTTATGGAGCAGTATGACAAAGGAGTGGACACATTTCTATAGTGAGGATCATTCCCACCCACTTGGTACACAGGGTTGACAGGGAGGGGGAACTTAGACATTGGCTACCCAAAATGGGGGGACTACCAAGGCAAGAAGAGACTGGCTTACAAGCTTTCAATAGGGAATGTAGCTGCAGAGGACACAGAGAAAGGTAGAACCTCCACTGAATTGTTTCCAACCTGTCTGGATGGGGTTGATAAAAGGTGAGGAGGAAAGGACTCCTGTGGTTCAATAGGGAATGATTGCTATCAAGTCTGTGAGTGAGTATTGGAAAGGTAAATGTAAATGTTTGGTAACAAAAGGAAGGGAGCAGCTGATTTTACAGTCCAGGAGCAGAGATCCCTGGAACCATTAAGGGAGAAAAGTGAAGTGTGAGTCCCTATTCAAAGAGGCAGTGACACTAAGGATGGAGGCATAGGCATTGACGTGGAGCGGCTGGGGACTCAAGACTGAGGGAAGGAGAGGTTTTGTGTGCTGGTGGCCGGGGGGCAGGCAAGTGGGGTGTACCTTCTGGGTGTTTGATGATTCATGCAAGAGATTGTGATCATTGCAATGAAACAAAAAATGATAGGATAAATGTAAAGATAATGTTCACTCATGTAATCTAACACATAATTCACAATTAAAAAAAAAAATGTGTTGGGAAGACAGAGAGATAGAGTCCCCACTGAACACTTTTCATCTTGTCTAGATGGGTCTGGTGAAAAGAGATGGGGATAATCTTCATATAATTCAATAGTGAATAATTGTTATCCTGACTAATAGCAACTGTCACAATCATAAAGGTCGATGTTTTGTAACAAAAATGGGGGCATAGTTAATCTTACAGTCCAGAAACAGAGGGCCCTAGAACCATTAAGGGAGAAGAGCACAAATGGAATGCAGGACTCTATCATGAGAAGCAGCGCCACCAGAGATGGAGGCACAGATGAGGACATGGAAAGAAGGAGCAGCTAAGGACTCTAAATTCATGGAAAGAGAGGGACTGAGAGCTGGCAACCAGGAGGCAGACTTGAAGAATGTGCCCTTTGGTTGTGTAAATTATTATGTATGCTGGAGTGTTTTGTGGTTTTTAAAAAGAGCTAAATTGAATAGAGGGAAATACTGTTAACTGATGGTACATGAAGGGGATTATAATCATTTTAATGAAACAAAGTATATGATTTGCTGAAGGTAAAACTGATGATCTGCCCTTGTAAACTTTCACTCAATCCACAATAAAGACTAAAACTAAAAAAATAAAGTAATAATAACAATCACAAGAAATGAGGATTATTTTAGTTGTTGTTGCTAGATGCCATGGATTCTGTTCCAGACCATAGCAACCCTATATACAACAGAACTGACCACTGCTTAATCCTGTAACACCCTCACAATTATGGTTGGGTCCGCTGTTGCAGTCCCCATATCAACCCATCTCATTAAGTGTCTTCCTGATTTTTGCCGGCCCACTACTTTACCATACATAATATTTTTTCTAGTGATCAACCCCTCCTGATCATGAGTTAAAGAGATCAGGCATCTTCACTTTTAAGGAACATTCTGGCTATACTTCCTCCAGGGCAGATTTTTGTTTGTTCTTTTGGCAGTCCATTGCATATCTGTATGTCTTAGAGTGGGTTCTCTAGAGAAGCAAAACCAGTGAAACTTATATATGTATATATGTAAGGAGAAGTTTATATTAAGAAAATGGCTTGCAATTATAGAGGTGGAAGTGTTCCAAGTCTGGGTTCAGATGAACCAGTAAGCAGATATACAGGCAGGCAGGCAGGCAGATGGGCAAAAAATAAAGCAGGCTACTGGCTCAAGTCCAAAGAAGCGAAGGTTGGTGTATCAGCCAGATGCAAGATCCAGACCCAGCAGAAAGCAAGCAAGCTTTGTCTAAGTGTCCATTATATTGGAAGCAATACATGATGATGCATAGAGAGGAACTGATAGATATTTTGACTTTAGATTTTCTCTAATGACTGAGATCCAAATGAGAAAGCTTCCTGAAGAAGAACATTCCAAAAAGTGGAATGAGTTCACTAGGTAGAAAAGGAATTCATCCTATACAGGGTTCAGATGAAAGACTGAGATAATTAGAGCCACAATCAATGGAAAGGAAGTCCGATAGGCAGGCAGAAGCCATGTATTACAGGATATTCAGACCAGAGCAAAGAGATAGGTGAGCACATTGGCTCTATAGGATAAGGACTGAGAACCACAAGTTTGGAGGTTTAAGCTCACCAGCCACTAGGAGGAAGGAAAATAAGGTTTTTACTCCAGTAAGGAATTACAGCATCAGAAATCCTATACAGGGTCACTGTGAGTCAGAACTGACTTGAAGACACTTAAAAATAATGTGACAGAGTTTTTTCTAAATTGTGACCAGCCACCATCATTTTACAGTACACTCTGGGTATGCTTCGTCCATAACACATCCGTGCTTGTTTAGCCATTGGCAAGGCAAGGATATATATCTAGGTGAAAGTATACACAGCCAAGCGTACACCATGTCAAAAATTTACACACGTACAATTCAGTCAGTGACATTAATTACATTCTTTGGGTTGTGCTATTATTCTTGCTACTATTTTACAAATTATTCCTTCCATCATGATTATCTTTGACTCACTGTACCCTAAGCATTTCAAGTTGATGTTTTCACTTTGATTTTGCATAGATATTTAAAACAGCATAGTGCTAAAAGCAGATTTACTTAACTAATTAATATAAGCTACTTTTTGTTCAAAGAAGAAATCTAGGTATAGTTTTAATTTAAGGTTTCAAATTTAAACATTATCTCAGGGCAATAATTTTGGCAAATGCATGGGGCCACAACACATCTGTCAGTTCGTTGTACTGTGGTGACTTATGCATTGATTTGATTGTGGAAGCCACCTGTATTTTAAATACCAGCAGGTTCAACCATGGTGGACAAATTTCAGATGAAGACAAACAGGGAAGAATGACAGACTGACTAATTCTGAGTATTTATTCACTCAAAGCCTTATGAATAGCAGTGGAACACTTTCAGATAGCAACAAAATATTGACTACCAGGAAACTGTCGTTGGAGAGGGATGTCATGCTGGGTAAGGTGGAGGGTCAGAGAAAAAGAGGAAGACCCCCAA
>NW_006413514.1:5208-6790 GCF_000296735.1 Chrysochloris asiatica | reverse complement strand
TTCAAGATGTTAGGAAAGCTTTCTTCCAGAAGATCCTCAACTATCTCCTCTGTGTACTTTTTGATTTATCCTGTTCTGGAATGCCAATAATTCTTAAATTATTCCTCTTCATGTTATTGAACATGAGTCTTATACTCTCTTCTGATGTTTTTATCCTTTTTTTCTGCTTACTCTTCTATGATAGCAGTATTGAGAGATTTGTCTTCCAATTCCCATGTTCTGGCTTCCATTTCCTCAGTTCTACTCCTTTGCCCTTTCAGTGTGTTGTCCCTTTCTGATATTTTATCTTTAATTATCTGGACCTCTTTTTGCTGGTTTTGAATTGTTTCCAATGTTATATCTATCTTATTAAATTGCTCCTATAGCACTTTCTTGACTTCTTCCTTATTTTCCTTAAACCCTCTGTGAAACATTTGAATTTGTCTCCATATCAATCTTTTGAATTCCTTCTCAGGCAGATCCAAAGCCTGCTCTTGTTCTAGTGGGGAGTCTATGTCTGCCTCCACCTCATTTGTCTCAGTTACTCTTTTCTTTCTTTGACACATGCTGAAATCTTTTGTTGTTTATTTCTTTGACATTTTCAGTAGTTAGGTGGGTTTTTAATGGTTAAATGAATGTATGTTGCAGTGTTGTTAAGCTTACTGAGTGTTTCCTGGTGGTGATCTGGAGATAAGTTTCCCTTTTCACATGTTATGCCTAGCAGCTAGTATTGGCTCCTATCAAGATGTTGGAATATTATAGGGTATGCTTGTAGCTTTACTATATGGCCACAAGTGCTATCTCTTCTTGGGTAAGGTAGGGGGAGAAGCTCCCCCCCCCCGAGGAAAAAAGTGAGACCAAAATGACCCAAAACAGAAACAATATCAAAGCAGAGCCAAAAATCACCCTTCAAAAACAAGAATAGAAACATAGCCAAATCTCCAGTGGCCTTTGCTGCACAGATCAGTGTGCATGCACTCTAGAAATCTCCAGTGGTGGGTGGGAGTGTCCACTTGCTCAGACCCCTCCTCTAGTCACCTCCGTGCAGGTGCACTGATATTGAGAAATGAATGGAAGAAAGATTTTCCCCTATTTTCGTTTCTGAAGGTCAGTTAAGTATCTGCATCTGCATAGTGTAATTCTCAAAATAGCTGTGCCCTTGTATATAATAGTTGGTGTTTGCTCTGCCTTTTCTATTGAGGTTTTACAAGTTGCATATATACATTTTGGCTATATGTCCCGGCCTGTTTTTTCTTGCTATGTGTCAGGGATAAATGGTCCCACCCAAGTTACTTTAGGTCTGGGACCCAGAGTCAGATGTCATAAGAAGCTGCCAAAAAATCAGTCTGTTGGACCAATGTGGCTCCTCCCACGGACATCCTCACTGTACCATAGGAAAACTGTGGGCTCAATGATGGATCCTTTTGGGGGTGCACTCCCACCTGCCTGAAGGTTTCCAGGGTGGGCAGTGAGGGTGCAACAGGGGAGAGGAGGATGGAAAAGTATATAGTCTGTCACACCTCTTTCTCCAGAAGCTTCACAGTTTTCAGTGCTGTGTCACTACACCAGCTTGGCTGTGGCCCTGCCCTCTGATTTCTGCCCA
>NW_006413514.1:2410-4107 GCF_000296735.1 Chrysochloris asiatica | reverse complement strand
CTCTTTTGGAAGATGAGCACAACGTCATTAGTCTTCAATTTGTAATTCCTGGTATAGTAAACCATATGGCTGTTCAATTCAAAGTGGCCAATACCAGTCCATTTCAGTTCAGTAATGCCTACAATATAGATTTTTACATTCTGTTTCATTTTTGAAAACTTTCAATTTCCTAGACTCACATTTTGTACATACTATGTTCTGATTATTAATGGATGAGTAAAGCTGTTTCTTCTCATTTTGAGTCATGCCACATTAGCCAATAAAGATCCTGAAAGTTTTGCTTCATTCACATCATTAAGATTGATTCTCCTTTGAGGAGGTAGCTCTTCTTCCCCAGTTGTAGTTTGGGTGCCTTCCAATCTGTGAGGCTTATATTCTGGCACTGTAACAGACAAGGGTCTGTTACTATTCATAAGGTAGCTAATTTTTAAGAAGTGGCCTGCTTATTTAATCTTACTAATCTGTCTTATTCTGGAAGGTTTGCTGAATCCTGACCATGGTGAGTGACCATGCTGGTATTTGAAATACTAATGGTATTTGTAATTTAACACAGGTCTTTTATAAAAGTCTGACATTAGTATCCAGCAGCATGGAGCATTCTTTGGACCAGTCCTTTACTTCCCTGCAACAACTTAAAATCTGGGTATAGTGAGGTAATAGTAAGATCTATCTTGAAGTACAATGTTGTCTGTGATAGGATAATAGCCATACCCCTATAAGGGGCCCAGTTAATACCATTATTATTTAAATTCCTACACCAATCACTAAAGCTAGTTAGGATGAAATTGAAGAGTTCTACTAACTTCTTCGGAGTCCTGGTGTGGCGCTGTGGGTTAATGCGCCAGACTGCAAAGCCATTTGAACGGCAAGGTCGGCAGTTCAAGCTAACCAGCTGCTCCTTGGAAACACTATACAGGATTGCTATGGGTCAGAACTGACTCGACGGCACTTGACAACAACAACTAGCTTCTTCAGTCTGAAATTGATCAAATATTCAATCAATGTACATTTATAATTACTAGTGACTGCAAAGTGAATGTTGGAAACAAAGAGAAAGGGTTAGTTGTTGGAAAATATGGTCTAGGTGATAGAAATGATGTTGGGAATAGAATTTTGTGAGCCCAATATCTTATTTGTGACAAATACCTTTTTCAAATAACATAAAAGTTGACTCACTAGATGGAATACATAGGAACCAAATTGACTACGTCTGTTGGAAGAGACATGAAAGAAGGTCAATATCATCAACCTAAACAACATCAAGGGCAGACTGTGGATTAGACCATCAATTGCTCATATACAAGTGCAGGCAGAAGCTGAAGGAAATTAGAATAAGTCCACAAGAGCCAAAATATGAATTTGAATATGCCCCACCTGAATTTAGAGACCATCTTAATAACAGATTTGATGTATTAGACACTAGTATCATCAGATCAGAAGAGTTGTGGGATGGCACCAAGAACATCATATAGAAAGAAATCAAAAGATCATTAAAAAGACAAGAAAGAAAGAAAATAATAAAATGGATTTCAGAAGAGACTCTGAAATTTGCTCTTGATACTAGAGAAATTGTAGTAAATGGAAGAAATGAAGTAAGAGAGCTGAATAGAAAATCTCAAACAGCAGCTTGAGAAGACATTCAAGTATTATAATGAAATGTGCAAAGACCTGGATTTAGAAAACCAAAGGGTAGAACA
>NW_006413514.1:0-1520 GCF_000296735.1 Chrysochloris asiatica | reverse complement strand
AAAAATGGATTGGCAAAGTGGCAGCATCAATGGGCTCAAATATGGCAACAATACTGAGATTGGCCCAGGACCAGATAGTGTTTTGTTCTGTTGTGCATAGGGTTGCTATGAGTCAGTACCAACTCAATGGCACCTAACAATAACAATGCTGAGCAAATGATCCAAGAAGTTAAATTATCTGATTAAGAATGTGGCATTAGAATTGAAGGAAAATTTAACAACTTGTGATATACAAATGTTATAACCTTGCTTACTAGTAGTAAAGAAGACTTCAAGTACTTATAAAACCAAAGACTTAGCATTCAGTATGGATTGAACCTCAATGTCAAGAAAACAAAAATACTCACTATTAGACCAATAAATAATATGATAAATGGAGATAACATTGGAGTTGTCAAAGGCTTCATTTTCTTTGGACCCACAATCAACACTTATGGTACCATCAGTTAAGAAATCAAAAGACATATTGCTTTAGGCAAATCTGCTCCAAAAATCTCTTTAAAGTTTTAAAGACTAAAGATATCAGTTTGAAGGCTATGGTGTTCCTAACTCAAGCCATGGCATTTTCAATCTACTCATATAGATGTGATAGTTGAGCAATGAATAAGGAAAACTATAGAAGAAGCGATGCATTTGAATTTGAATTATGGTCTTGAAGACTATTAAAAGTACTTTCAGAAAAACAAACAAATCTATCTTAGGATAAGTGCAGTCAAAATGCTCCTTAGAAGTGAGGATGATGAGACTTTGACTCTCATACTCTGGGCATGTTATCAGGAGGCACCAGTTTCTGGAGAAGAAAATCATGTTTGTGAAAAATTGATTGTAAACCAAAAAGAGGAAGACCCCCAACAAAATAGATTTACACAGCAGCAGCAGTAGCAATGGGTTCAAACATAGCAACAATTGTAAGGCTGGCACAGCACCTGTCAGTGTTTTGTTCTGTTATACACACTATCACTGTGAGTTGGAACTGACTGGATGGCATCTAACAAGAGCAAAACAATAGTTTATATAAGAGTAAAGGATATTGTGGATGGTAACCAGGCTCAAATTTGACTTACTTGATGGAATATTTCATCAATTTTATGTATTTCAAAATCTCAGATAGTACTTCATAAATTTGCATAAATATTTTGTTTTATCTCAAAATATGTTCCTCATTGTTCTTCTTGCTTAAGTACCTGACAACAGACAAAACTTTGAGAGTCAATCTTCAAAAAAGTTGTTACATAACAGAAGAAAAAAATATTATCACTAGCTAGTTTGCTTTTTCTTATATTTGTATTTTGAATTTTATCTAGCCATTACTATGTACAATTTAGTCCCTGGCAAAGCAGCCCTCTTAAATCTAAAAACTCATGCTGAAAACCCAAACTAGAGTGAACAACTTCCAAAGACATATACATAGACTTTAGAAATATTATTGTAATATACATACAGCATATAAAATGTTCCATCAATTTATAAATGTATTCTTTCGTAATAATAGTTACATTCGTCAAGTTATGTAATCATTT
>NW_006413513.1:5352-6775 GCF_000296735.1 Chrysochloris asiatica | reverse complement strand
TCTGTGTTTTTTGTTTTTTGTTTTTTTGGTGTGTGTGTGTGTGTGTGTGTGTTTGATGCATACAAAACCATGCAGGAATGTATAATCATTTAAACAACCAAAGGGCACATTCTGAAAGTCTGCCTCCTGGCTGTCAGCACACAGCCTTTCTCTTTCCATGAATCAGCAGCTCTGTGTCTTAATGTCACCACCTCTGCCTCCATTTGTGGTGTTGCTGCTTCTCTGGTTAGGGTCCCATGTTCTGCGTATGCTCTTCTCTCTTGATGGTCCTAGGGTCCTCTGTTCCTGGGATGTACAATTAACTACTTCCCTACTGATGTTACAAAACTTCTACCTTTACAGTTGTGACAGTCGCAATTAGTCATGATAACAATTACACAATATTGAATCAAAAGAGTCCTATCCCCATGTCCTTTCAGCTGACCCATCTAGAAAAGATGAAAACTATTCAGTGGGGGGATTCTACTTTCCCCCACACACTCTGAAACTAAACTCCGTCTTGAAAAATTGTAAGCCAGTCACTTCATGCTTTTATAGCCCCCAATTTTAGGTAGCAATGTCTAAGTTGCCCAGTCCTATCAACCTTGTGTACTGAAGGGATAGGCTTGATCCTTGAGGTGAATACTCTTTCCCTCACAGTTGCTATTTTGAGCTACTACATCCATAATATAAGTCAAGTTCATAAAATTGTAGCAATTTACAATTGTTTCCTTTATCAAATTTCTTTATTGTCCTCAAGTTCTGGTCATCAAGCCATTGAAGATATGTCAAATGGGGACTATCTGTAAAGTTGGGTGTTCTTGTGCTTCTCCTACCACTTCATGTCATCTGGATGTGTCACTCTCAATCTAGTCCTCTGTGTTTAGGTCAGTGTCCATGGGCTCAGGAGTGCTCAAGTATCCCCAAACTTTGGACCAACCAGAATTTCCTCTTCTCTCTCTTATCTCAAGATCAACAGGAGTCTATGGAACATGGTCAAACTCAGCCCATATTTTCATCCTTGCCTTTCCTCCACTTCCCTTCATATATAGACTAATGTGGCTGCAAACTCAGCCCATATTTTCATCGTTGCTTTTCCTCCACTTCCACTCACATATAGACTAATGTGGTTGCCAGTGAACTTGCATGCCTGCTCATGTGTTTCTTTTGAGTTTCAGTCTTGGAGAGGGGTTTATCATGAAGGGAATTGATTGCTTGCCTTGATGGCTTCCAGGTGAACAGACTGCCATTTTTGTTTTTGTTTTTTTCTGCTGGTCTTTCTTTCAGGAAGTGTCTTCTGTTCCTCTAGTTGCTCCGGGTTGGTCTGCATGTCCTTTCAAGTGGGAATGTCCAATCTCAGAAAGTCCTGGATGGGGCTCAGAATTCCACCTAAGGTCCCATATACTACAAAGGCTGCAAGAAGCCTAGTTCACTGGGCAAGTTC
>NW_006413513.1:1474-3267 GCF_000296735.1 Chrysochloris asiatica | reverse complement strand
TAGCATAGATATGTTAAAGCACATGGAATTAGTGAGGAAGTACAAAAGCTGAACAGAAAATGTCAAAGGTCAGCTTGAGAAGACAAAGTCAAATATTATAATGAAATGTGCAAATCAAAAGGGAAGAACATTCTCAGCATTTCTCAAGCTGAGGGAACTGAAGAAAAATCTCAAACCTTGTACTGGGGTATTGAAGGATTCTTTGGGCAAATTGTTGAATGATGCAGAAAACATCAAAAGCAGATGGGCTCTCAAGCTCTAGCTGGTAGCCACGCATGCGCACTCCAGCCTCTTCAGCGCTGTGTCTGCCATCAACATCGTTTGGGTTCCTATAGTCTCATCTGTGCCACTCATTCTCCACACACTCTGTCATCCCTAGTCACCATCATGGTGAAGATCGTGAAAGCCAGGAAAAATCAAAGTGATTCCAAGAACCTGGATCATCCCCCCCAAGGCAGTAAAAGAAGACTGTGAAGATGAGGAACTATTAGAAGATGATGAAGAAGAAGAAAACAGTGGAGAAGAGGTTGTTATTCCTCAGAAAAAAGGCAAGAATACCACACTGCCATCAAAGAAGGTAGTGGTTTCCTCCACAAAAGAGGTAGTTGTCACACTGGCCAAGAAAGCAGCTGTTACTCCTGGCAAGAAGGCAGCCACCACACCAGCTAAGAAGACAGTTACAGAAGCCAAAGCAACAGCAGCACCTGGCAAGACGGGAGCCACTGAAGGCAAAGCAGTGGTCGTGACCTCCGGTAAGAAGGGACCTGTTTCTCCAGCCAAGGGGGCAAAGAATGGCAAGAATGCCAAGAAGGAAGAAAGCTATGAGGAAGATGATGAAGACAGTGAGAAGATGATGAGGATGAGGATGAATTTGAGCCCATCAGGATGAAAGGAGCAGCTGCTCCTCACTTTGATGATGAGGATGAGGATGATGAGGACGAGGAGGATGAAGAAGATGACTCTGAAGAAGAGACTATGGAGACTACTCTGGCAAAAGGTAAGAGGGCTACTGCCAAGTTGGTTCCTGTGAAAGCCAAGAGTGTGGCTGAGGATGATGACAATGAGGAAGATGATGGTGATGATGATGAGGAAGAGGACGATGATGAGGATGAAGATGAGGATGATGAAGAAGAAGAGGATGAAGAGGAAGACAAACCTGTGAAAGAAGTACCTGGAAAATGAAAGAAGGAAATGGTCAAACAGAAATCTGCTCCTGAAGCCAAGAAGCAGAAAGTGGAAACCATAGAACCAACTACAGCTTTCTGTCTATTTGTTGGAAACCTGAATTGTAACAAGTCTGCTCTGGAATTAAAAACTGGTCTCAGAGACCTTTTTGCTAAAAATGGTCTTGTTGTCATGGATGTCAGCAATGGAAATTTGGCATGTGGAATTTGAATCTGCTGAAGACCTGGAAAAAGCCTTGGAACTCACTGATTTAAAAGTCTTTGGCAATGACATTAAACTAGAGAGACCAAAGTGAAAAGACACTAAGAAAGACTGAGATGCCAGAACACTTTTGGCCAAAAATTTACCTTACAAAATCACTCAGGATGAATTAAAAGAAGTGTTTGAAGATGCCATGGAGATCAGATTAGTCAGCAAAGATGAAAGAGTAAAGGGATTGCTTATCTCGAATTCAAAGCAAAAGCTGATGATGAGAACACCTTTGAAGAAAAACAAGGAACAGAGATTGAGGGTCAGTCTATATCCTTTACTATACTGGGAAGAAAGGTAAAAATCAAGACCACAGAGGTGGGAAGACCAGCACCTGGTGTGGTGAATCAAAAACACTG
>NW_006413513.1:0-999 GCF_000296735.1 Chrysochloris asiatica | reverse complement strand
GGCCATTGAGGATGGGGAAATTGATGGGAAAAAAGTGACCTTGGACTGAGCCAAGCCTAAGGGCGAAGTTGGCTTTGGGGGACAAAGTGGAGACCAAGGAGGATTTGGAGACTGAGGCAGCCATGGCAGAGAAGGCTGGTGTGGATTTGGTGGCAGAGGCCGGAGAGGATTTGGAGGGCGAGGAGGATTCCAGGGAGTCAGAGGAGATGGAGGAGATCACAAGCCACAAGGAAAGTAGATGAAGTTTGAGTAGATCTTCCATCCCTATTTTTCCCTCTTCCATTTGAAAGCAAGGATTCTGGGATTTATATTCTGTTACTGGATCATAGGACTCCTGGTGTGTTGCTGTGGGTTAATGCACCAGACTACAAAGCAGTGTGAACTGCAAGGTCAGCAGTTCAAGCTCACCAGCTTCTCCTGGGAAACCCTATACAGGGTCGCTATACGTTGAAACCAACTCGATGGCACGTAACAACTGGATCATGACAGAGCCTTCTGAGGACATTCCGAGACAGTAGCCCTGTGGTCTACCTAGAAATTCTATGGAAGACATTTCAAAAGTAGCTGCCCTGTGGTTTTGACTGGATTTTAATTTATATTAACTTTTATCCCATGTATAAAACTATTTTTTCCCTACAAATAGTTTTTTGTTTTGTTTTGTTTTTGTTTTTTCAGTTGGGGGTGTAAAGGCAAGCAGGATGTTTTATCATGGTTTTTGCTTAAGCAACTTTGGAACAGACTTAAAAGTCCTAAACTCTGGTGCTAGGAGTACAAAAAAACAACAACAAAAAAACCACAAAAAGCAGATGAAGAAGACTCACTGTATAAAAAAGAATATATAGACTCACTGTACAAAAAAGAAATGACCGATAGTCAACAATTTCAAGAGGTAGCATGTGATCAAGAGCCAATGATTCTGAAATAATTCCAAGGTGCAATGAAGGCATTGGCAAAGAACAAGGCATGGGAATTGATGGAATACAAATTGAAATCTTTCAG
>NW_006413512.1:4327-7636 GCF_000296735.1 Chrysochloris asiatica | reverse complement strand
TATATAGATAAGTTGGACTCATCTCTCTTGTAGCTAGAACTCTGTATATGGAAATCTTGCACTACCCTGCCAAGTAGCTAGCTCTCTTTAAATAGACAAGTTGGACTCATCTGTCTTGAAGCTAGAACTCTATATATGGAAATGTTGCACTAAACTGCAATGTAGCTATCTCTCTGTATATGGATATGTTGGATTGAACTGCCAAGTAGCTAGCTCTCGGTATATGAACATATTGGACTTCTCTGCCATGTAGCTAGTTCTCAGTATATAGCATGTTGGACACATCTGCCATGTAGCTAGCTCTCAGGATATAGACAGTTTGGACTCATCTGCCATGTAGTTAGAACTCTGAATATAGAAATGATACACTACTCTGCCATGTAGCTAGGTCTCTGCATATGGACATTTTGGACTCGTCTGACATGTAGCTAGCTCTCTGTGCATCAATATTTTGGACTGATCTGCCATGTACGTAGCTCTCAGTAATTGAACATGTTGGACACATCTGCCATGTAGCTAGAACTCTGTATACGGAAATGTTGCAATACCATGTCATATAGCTAACTTTCTGTATATGGACATTTTGGATTTATCTGCTAAGTAGGTATCACTCTGTATAAGAACATATTGGACTAGTCTGCCATGTAGCTTGCTCTCAGTATATGGACATGTTGGACTAATCTGTCATGTACCTAGTACCCTGTATATGGACATGTTGGACTACCCTGACATGTAGCTAGCTCTCAGTTATTTGGACAAGTTGGACACATCTGCCATGTAGATAGGACTCTGTATAGGGAAATATTGCACTACTCTGTCATGAAGCTAGCTCCCTGTATATGGACACACTGGACTTGTCTGCCATGTAGCTAGCTCTCATTATATGGACATGTTGGACTCATCTGCCATGTAGCTAGTACACTGTATATGGACATGTTGGACTACTCTGCCATGTGGCTAGCTCTCAGTTACTTGGACACGTTGGACACATCTGCCATGTAGCTAAAACTCTGCATAGGGAAATATTGCACTACCCTGCCATGAAGCTAGCTCTCTGTATATGTGGCTAGTACCCTGTATATAGACAATTTGCACTACTCTGCCTTGTAGCTAGTTCTCTGTATATAGACAAGTTGGATTCATCTGCCTTGTAGCTAGAACTCTATATATGCAAATGTTGCACTACCCTGCCATGTAACTAGCTCTCTATATATACACAAGTTGTATTCATCGGCCTTGTAGTTAGAAATTTGTATATGGAAATGTTGCACTACACTGCCATGTAGCTAGCTCTCTGTATATAGACAAGTTGGACTCATCTGCCTTGTAGCTAAAACTCTGTATATGGAAATGATGCACTACCCTGCCATGTAGCTAGCTCTCTGTGTATGGACATTTTGGACTCGTCTGCCATGTAGCTTGCTCTCTGTACATTGATATGTTGGACTGATCTGTCAAGTAGGTAGCTCTCCATACATGAACATATTGTACTTTTCTGCCATGTAGCTAACTCTCAGTATATAGACACTTTGGACACATCTGCCATGTAGCTAGTACTCTTTATATGGACATATTGGACTACTGTGCCATGTAGCTAGCTCTCAGTATATGAACACTTTGGACTCATCTGCCATGTAGATTGAACTCTGAATATAGATATGACTCAGTACTCTGCCATGTAGCTAGGTCTCTGTATATGGACATTATGGACTCGTCTGACATGTAGCTAGCTTTCTGTGCATCAATATTTTGGACTGATCTGCCAAGTAGGTAGCTCTCAGTAAATGGACACGTTGGACACATCTGCCATATAGCTAGAACACGGTATATGGAAATGTTGCACTAAAATGCCATGAAGCTAGCTCTCTGTATATGAACATAATGGACTTGTTTGCCATATAGCTAGGTCTCAGTATATGGATGTGTTGGACTCCTCTGCCATGTAGCTAGTACCATGTATTCAGACATGTTAGACTACTCTGCCATATAGCTAGTTCTCTGTATATAGACAAGTTGGACTAATCGGCCTTTTAGATAGAACTCTGTATATGGAAATGTTGCACTAAAATGCCATGTAGCTAGCTGTCTGTATATAGACAAGTTGGACTCATCTGCGTTGTAGCTGGAACTCTGTATATGGAAATGATGCACTGCCCTGCTATGTAGCTTGCTCTCTGTATATAAACAAATTAGACTCATCTGCCTTGTAGCTAGAACTCTGTACATGGAAATGTCGCACTACCCTGCCATGTAGCTAGCTCTCTCTATATGGACATTTTGGACTTGTCTGCCATGTAGCTAGCTCTCTGTAAATGGATATGTTGGACTGATCTGCCAAGTAGGTAGCTCTCTGTATATTAACGTATTGGACTTGTCTGCTATGTAGCTCACTCTCAGTATGTGGACATGTTGGACACATCTGCCATGTAGCTAGTAATCTTTATATGGACATGTTGGACTACTCTGCCATGTAGCCAGCTCTCAGTATATGAACACTTTGGAATCCTCTGCCATGTGGCTTGAACTCTGTATATGGAAAGGATGCACAATTCTGCCATGTAGCTTGCTCACGGTATATGGACATTATGGACTCTTCTGAAATGTAGATGGCTCTCTGTGTATGGACATTTTGGACACGTCTGACATGTAGCTAGCTCTCTGTGAATGGATATTTTGGACTGATCTGCCATGTAGGTAGCTCTCAGTATATGGACACTATGGGCACATCTGGCATGTCGCTGGAATTCTGTATATGGAAATGTACTACCCTGCCATGTACCTAGCTCTCTGTATATGGACATTTTGGACTCATATGACTTGTAGCTTGAACTCTGATTCTGGAATGATGCCCTACTCTGCCATGTAGCTAGCTATGAGTATATAGACAAGTTGGACTCATCTGCCTTGTAGCTATAACTGTGTATATGGAAATGTAGCACTGCCCTGCCATGTTGCTAGCTCTCTGTACATAGACAAGTTGGACTCATTTTCCTTGTAGCTAGAACTCTATATATGGAAATGTTGCACTACCTGCAATATACATTATATACGTTAGCTAACTCTCTATATATAGACATGTTGGACTACTCTGCCTTGTAGTAAGGTCTAAGTATATGGCCAAGTTGTAATCATCGGCCTTGTAACCAGAACTTTATATGGAAATATTGCAATACTCTACCATGTAACTAGCTCTCTGTATATAGAAATTTGGATTCCTATGCCTTGTAGCTAGAACTCTGTATATGGAAATGTTGCACTACCCTGCCATGTAGCTACCTCTCTTTATATAGACGAGTTGGACTCATCTTC
>NW_006413512.1:3433-3910 GCF_000296735.1 Chrysochloris asiatica | reverse complement strand
CTCTCTTTATATAGACGAGTTGGACTCATCTTCCTTGTAGCTAGATCTCTGTATATAGAAATATTGCACTACCCTGCCATGTAGCTAGTTCTCTATATATAGACAAGTTTGTCGCATCTGCCTTGTAGCTAGAACTCTGTATATGGAAATGTTGCTCTACCCGGTCTTGAAGCTAGCTCTTTGTATATGGACATTTTGGAGCAGTTTGACATGTAACTTGAACACTGTATTTGGCAATGATGCACTACTCTGCCATGAAGCTAGCTCTCTGTATATGGACATTTTGGACTCATTTGACATGTACCTAGCTCTCTGTGCATGGATATTTTGGAGTGATCTGCAATGTATGTAGCTTTCAGTATATGGACACGTTGGAAACATCTGCCATGTAGCTAGAACTCTGTATATGGAAATGTTGCACTATGCTGCCATGTAGCAAGCTCTCTGTATATGAACATATTGGACTTGTCTGCCAGG
>NW_006413512.1:1883-3333 GCF_000296735.1 Chrysochloris asiatica | reverse complement strand
GTTGGACTCATCTTCCTTGAAGCTAGCCCTCTGTATATAGACATGTTGGACTACTCTGCCATGTAGGTAGCTCTCAGTATATGGACAAGTTGGACTCATCGGTCTTGTAGCCAAAACCCTGTATATGGAAATGTTGCACTACCCGGCCATGTAGCTAGCTCTCTGTATATGGACAAGTTGGACTCATCTTCCCTGTAGCTAGAACTCTGTATATGCAAATGTTGCACTAGTCTGCCATGTAGCTAGATGTCTGAATATAGACAAGTTGGACTCAACTTCCTTGTAGCTAGAACTTTGTGTATGGAAATGTTGCACTGCTCTGCCATGAAGCTAGCTCTCTGTGTATGGTCATTTTGGACCCGTCTGTTATGTAGCTAACTCTCTGTACATGCAAATGTTGCACTACCCTACCATATAACTGGCTCTCTCTATTTGAACATATTGGACTTGTCTGCCATGTGGCTAGCTGTCAGTATATGTACACATTGGAAACATCTGCCATGTGGCTAATATCCTATATATGGACATTTTGGACTACACTGAGGTGTAGCTAGTACATCTACCATGTCCCTAGAATTCTGTACATGGAAATGTTGCACTACCCTGCCATGTAGCTATCTCTCTGAATATGAACATATTGCACTTCTCTTCCATGTAGCTAGCTCTCAGTATATATACACGTTGAAAACATCTTCCATGTAGCTACTACTCTTTATATGCAAAAGTTGGACGACACTGCTATTTAGTTGGCTCTTTGTATATGGACATTTTGGACACATCTGACATGTAGCTAGCTCTCTTTGAATGGATATTTTGGACTGATCTGCCATGTAGGTATCTCTCAGTATATGGACACGTTGGACACATCTGCCATGTAGCTAGAACTCTGTGTATGGAAATGTTGCACTACTCTGACATGTAGCTAGCTCTCTGTATGTAGACAAGTTGGACTCTTGTAGTTGTTGTTGTTGTTGTTAAGTGCCGTCGAGTCGGTTCCAACCCATAGCGACCCTGAACAGGTTTTCCAAGGCTGTAAATCTTTACGGGAGCAGAAAGCCTCCTCTTTCTCCCGCAGAGTAGCTGGTAGCTTCGAACTGCTGACCTTGCGCTTCACAGCCCGAGTCGTAACCACTACGCTACCAGAGTGTATATAGACATGTTATACTACTCTGCCATGTAGCTCACTCTCAGTATATGGACAAGTTGGATAAATCAACTTTGTAGCTTTAACTCTGTATTGGAAATGTTGCACAACTATGACATGCAGCTAGCTCTCTGTATTTAGACAAGTTGGACTCATCTGTCTGGTAGCTAGAACTCTGTATATGGAAATGTTGCACTACCCTGCCATGTAGCTAGATCTCTGTATGTAGATAAGTTGGATTCATCTGCCTTGTAGATAGAACTCTGTATATGGAAATGTTGTATATATAGACATGTTGTATATATA
>NW_006413512.1:0-1551 GCF_000296735.1 Chrysochloris asiatica | reverse complement strand
CTGTATATGTAAATGTTCAACTACCCTGCCATGTAGCTAGCTCTCTATATATAGACATGTTGGACTCATCTGCCTTGTATCTAGAACTCTGTATATAGATATATTGGACTACTTTGCCATGTTGGTAGCTCTCAGTATATGGACAAGTTGGACTAATCTGCCTTGTAGCTATAACTCTGTATATGGAAATGTTACACTACTCTGCCATGTAGCTAGCTCTCAGTATATGGACATTTTGGACTCGTCTGACATTTAGCTAGCTCTCTGCGCATGGATATTTTGAACTGATCTACCATGTAGGTAGCTCTCAGTATATGGACAGGTTGGACACATCTGCCATGTAGCTAGAACTCTGTATATGGAAATGTTGCACTACCCTGCCATGTAACTAGCTCTCTGTATATGAACATATTGGACTTGTCTGCCATGTAGCTAGCTCTCATTATATGGACATGTTGGACTCATTAGCCAGGTAGCTAGTACCCTGTATATGGACTTGTTGGACTACTCTGCCATGTAGCTAGCTGTCAGTATATGGACATGTTGGACACATCTGTCATGTAGCTAGAACTCTGTACATGGAAATGTTACACTACCTGCCATGTAACTGGCTCTCTGTATATGAACATATTGGACTTGTCTGGCATGTAGCTACCTCTCAGTATATGTACACATTGGAAACATCTGCCATGTAGCTAATATCCTGTATATGGACATGTTGGACTATTCTGCCATGTAGCTAGCTCTCAGTATAGGGACACATTGGATACATCTTCCATGTACCTAGAACTTTGTACAAGGAAATGTTGCACTACTCTGCCATGTATCTAGCTCTCTGAATATGAACATATTGCACTTCTCCGCCATGTAGATAGCTCTCAGTATATGTACACGTTGAAAACATCTGCCATGTAGCTACTACTCTTTATATGTACAAGTTGGACTACTCTGCCATTTAGCTAGCTCTCTGTATATGGACATTTTGGATACGTCTGACATGTAGCTAGCTCACTGTGAATGGATATTTTGGACTGATCTGCCATGTAGGTAGCTCTCAGTATATGGACACAATGGACACATCTGGCATGTCGCTAGAACTCTGTATATGGAAATGTACTACCCTGCCATGTACCTAGCTCTCTGTATATGGACATTTTGGACTCATATTACATGTAGCTAGCTCTCTGTGCATGGATATTTTGGACTGATCTGCCACGTAGGTAGCTCTCAGTATATAGATAAGATGGACCCATCTGCCTTTTAGCTACAACTCTGTATATGGAAATGTTCAACTACCCTGTCATGTAGCTAGCTCTCTGTATATATAGACATGTTGGAGTCATCTGACTTGGAGCTAGCCCTCCGTATATAGACATGTTGTACTTCTCTGCCATGTATATGGAGAAGTTGGACAAATCTACCTTGTAGCTATAACTCTGTATATGGAAATGTTGCACTACTCTGACATGTAACTAACTCTCTGTATGTAGACAAGTTGCACTCATCTGCCTTGTAGCTAGAACTCTGTATATGGAAATGTTGCACTACCCT
>NW_006413511.1:5286-6789 GCF_000296735.1 Chrysochloris asiatica | reverse complement strand
ACTAGGAAGAAAGAGTGAAGAACTACTTCCGAATATTTAGTCACTTAAAATCTTATGAATAGCAGAGAAACACTGTCAGATATAGTGCTGGGAAATGAGCCCCTCAGGTTAGAAGGCACTCAAAATGCAACTGGGGAAGAGCTGCCTTCTCAAAGTACAGTTGACCGTGATAATGCGAATGGAGTAAAGCCCATGGGACCTTCATTTGCTGATGTGGCACAACTCAAAATGAAGAGAGACAGCTGTAAACATCCTTTGAATATTGGAACATGGAATGTACTAAGTATGAATCTGGGAAAATTGGAAGTTGTCAAAATGAAATGGAATGCATAAACATAGATATCTTAGGCATTAGTGAGCAGAAATGGACTGGTATTGGCCATTTTGAATCTGAGAACCACATGGTTTATTATGCCGGGAATTATAAATTGAAAAGGAATGGTGTTCCATTCATCATCAAAAAGAACATAACAAGATCAGTCATGGGTATAATGCTGTAAGTGATAGGATAATATCCATGCACCTACAGGGAATCCCAGTTAATACCACTATTATTCAAATTTACACACTGACCACAAAGCCAGAAGTAGAAGAATTCTACCAACTTCTTCAATCTGAAATTGATCAAACCTGCAATCAAGATGTATTGATCATTAGTGGTGATTAGAATGCAAAGGTTGAGAGCAAAGAGGAAGGATCAGTAGTTAGAAAATATGGCCTTGGTGATGGAAATGATGCTGGAGAATGCATTATAGAGTTCTGCAAAACCAATGATTTGTTCATTTCAAATATCTTCTTTATACAGCAAAACAGACGACTATACACATGGTCCTCACCACATGGAATACATAGAAATCAAATTGACTACATCTGTGGAAAGATACAATGGAAAAGCTCCATATCATTGGTAAAAACAAGGACAGGGGCAGACTGTGGAGCAGACCATCAATTACTCATATGCAAATTCAAACTGAAGCTGAAGAACATGAAAACAAATCCACAAGAACCAAAATGTGACCTTGAATATATCCCACCTGAATTTAGAGTTCATCTGAACAACAGATTTGATACACTAAACACCAAAGACCAAAGACCAGAAGAGTTGTGGGATGACATCAAGAACATCAAACATGAAGAAAGCAAAAAGTCATTGAGAAGACAAGAAAGAAGGAAAAGGTAAATATGGATGTCAGAAGAGACACTGAAACTTGTTCTTCAGCGTAGAGATGCTAAAGTGAATGGAAGAAATGAGGAGGTCCAAGAGCTGAACAGAAAATTTCTAAGATTAGCTCGAGAAGATAACGCCAAGTATTATAACAATATGTACAAAGATCTGGAATCAGAAAACCATAAAGGAAGAACACGCTCAGCATTTCTCAAGCTGGGGTATCTGAAGAAAAAATTCAAGCTTTGACTTTTGTTATTGAAAGATTCTCTAGGGAAATTATTGAATGATGCAGAAAGCATCAAGAGAAGATGGAAGGAATACACAGAGTCACTGTA
>NW_006413511.1:3044-3702 GCF_000296735.1 Chrysochloris asiatica | reverse complement strand
CATCAGTTAACTGTATTCACTTCCATTCCACCCTACATCTCCAGCTACCTTTTTTCTTTCTTTTGCCAATCTCCCTCTTGTTGTATAGTACTTTCCCCATCACCCATGTTAACACAGCCATCATAGAATATTTCTTTTATCAAGAAAACCTTTGTTAACTTTTTACAACAGTGGCCTTTTGTGATTGACAAATTTTGCTCAGCATAATGGCCTCCACATTCATTCATGTTGTGAGGCATTTTGCAGATTTATATTTATTCTTCAACAATGTATAGTATTCTATTGTGTGTACATACCAAAGTTTGTTTAATTATTTTTCTGTTGATGGGCATTTAGGCTGTCTTCATCTTTTTGTTATTGTGAATAGTACTGCAATGAACATGGGTGTTCATATATCTATTCATGCCATGGCTCTTATTTCATGAGGATACATAACAAGTAGAGGGACTGCTGGATCATATGGTATTTCTATTTGCAACTCTTTGAGTAAGTTCCATATAGTTTACCATAGTAATTGCCCCATTTTACAGTGCCACCAGCAACATACAAGGGTCCAGTCTATCATTTGTTGTTTTCTGTTTTTCTGATCTTTGCTATTAAATCAAAACATCTTGCTAGTGCAAGATGATATCTCATTGTTGTTTTGATTTATTTGCTT
>NW_006413511.1:0-646 GCF_000296735.1 Chrysochloris asiatica | reverse complement strand
TTTTCTCCCTTGATGGTTCCAGGGATCTCCACTCCTGGACTGCAAAATCAGCCACTCCCCTCCTTTTGTTACAAAACATTTACATTTACCTTTCCCACACTCACTGTCAGACCTGATAGCAATCATTTCTTATCGAACCACAGGAGTCCTTTCCCCCTCACCTTTTATCAACCCCATCCAGACAGGTTGGAAACAAGTCAGTGGAGATTCTACCTTTTCCCATACCCTCTGGAACTAGTTTCCCTATTGAAAGCTTGTAAGCCAGTCACTTCTTGCCCCCCTATTTTGGGTAGTAAATGTCTAAGTTCCCCATCCTTGTGGACCCTGTGTACCAAGGAGTTTGGGAATGATCCTCACTGTAAATATTTGTTCACTCCTTTGTCATAATACCGCATCCACAAGCATAGGTCAAATTCATCCGCTTGTAGTGGGTTACTGTTTTTTTATTCCCTCTTCTTTCTTCCTCTAGTCGTGTTCTGATCATTCAGCCATCGATGCCAAGTCAAATGGGTACTGTCTGCAAGTGTGGGTGTTCTTGTGAATCTCCCCTCACTTCATATCAGCTGGATGCTTCACACTCCACTCTAGTCCTCTGGGGCCATGTCCCTGCCCCTGGTCCCAGGAGTCCCCAAGTCTCATCATACTG
>NW_006413510.1:5805-6507 GCF_000296735.1 Chrysochloris asiatica | reverse complement strand
ACTTTGGGTAGCCAATGTCTAAGTTGCCCATCCCTGTCTACTCTGTGTATGGAGGGGGTGGGAATGATCCTCGCTGTAAAGATTTGTTCCCTCTTGTGAGCTACTGCATCCATAGGTGTAGGTCAAGTTCATCAAATTGTATCAGATTACTCTTTTTTCCCTCTCTTCTTTCTTTTTCTAGTTGAGCTCTGATTAACCAGTCATTGAAGCCAGGTCAAGTGGGTACTATCTGCAAGTGTGGGTATTGTGCATATGCCCTCTCTTCTTATCAGCTGGACGTTTCACTCTCCACTCTAGTCCTCTGTGGCTATGTCTCTGACTCTGGGCCAAGGGTCCGCAGGTCTTACCACACTGCTGGCCAACCAGGTCTCCACCTGGGTTCACAGGATTCTATGAACATTACAGAGATTAGCTTGCAGCTTCATTGCTGTATTTCCTTCCCTTCCCCTTATTGGTGACAAACGTGACTCATAGCGACCCTGCACAGGGTTTCCGAGGCTGTAAATCTGTATGGGAGCAGAACGCCTCATCTTTCTTCCGCAGAACCGCTGGTAGTTTCGAACTGCTGACCTTGCGGTTCACAGCCCGATTCATAAATTTTGAAGTCGGGAAGTGAGAGGCCTCCAACCTTATTCTTCTTAAGCAGTGCTTTGCTTATCCTGGGTCTCTTTCCTTTCCATATAAAGTTTGTAATTGTTTTTT
>NW_006413510.1:3352-4415 GCF_000296735.1 Chrysochloris asiatica | reverse complement strand
TATTATTTCTTTTCTTTTGGTGGCTGTGGGTTCCCTCTGTTGGTCTGTTTCTAATTGTTGTAGATTCTGTGTTAATGTGTTAATTTTGGTTCTTTCTTCCTTTTGGATGTGTGCATTTATTGCAATAGATTGTCATCTAAGCAGCTCTTTCATCGTGTCCCAAAGATTTTGGTATGTTGTGTCTTCATTTTCATTTGTTTCTAGGAACTTTGTGTGAATTCACATTTAATTTCTTCTACTACCCTGTCACTTTTCAGCAGGGTGTTATTCAGTTTCCATGTATTTGACTTTATCTCCTTGGTCTTCCTATTGTTGATTTCTAATTTGATAGCATTATGGTCTGAGAAGATGCTTTGTAGTATTTTGATATTTGTAAATTTATGCAGATTTGTTTTGTGGCCTAAGACATGGTCTGTTCTGGAGAATGTTCATGTGCACTGGAAAAAAAATGTGTATTGTGCAGTTATTGGGTTGAATACTCTGTACACATCTATGAGGTCCAGTTGGCTGATTGTGTTGTTTAATTTTTCTGTGTCTTTGTCAAGTTTCTTTCTGGTTGTTCTATCCATTTTTGAAAGTGGTGTGTTAAAATCATCCACTATTATTGTAGATTCATCTATTTATTTCTTCAAATCTGTTAAAGTTTGCTTTATATATTTTGTTAGCTGTTTCCTTGGGAGCATAAATATTTATTATGGTTATGTCAGCTTGTTCAATTGTCCCTTTAATCATGAGGTAATGTCCTTCTTTATCTGTTATGCTGGTTTTTGCCTTTTAGTTTATATTGTCAGAGATTAGTACTGCCACTCCTGTTGTTGTTGTTGTTGTTGTTTTAATTGCAATTAGCTTGGAATATATTTTTCCATTCTTTGACTTTTAATCTGTTTCTGTCTCTGTGTGTGAGATGTGTCTCTTGCAGACAGCATATTGAAGGATCTTGTTTTCTTAACCATTCTGCCACCCTCCGTCTCTTAATTGATGCATTTAATCCATTTACATTCAGTGTAATTATTGATAGGTATGGATTAATTGCTGCCATTATGTTTGTTTTTTTGTGGTGTTA
>NW_006413510.1:2301-3252 GCF_000296735.1 Chrysochloris asiatica | reverse complement strand
TTTTTGTGGTGTTACTGCTTTCTTTGTTCTGTGTGTCTTCCTTTGTTGAGTTCATGCTTTTTGTGTTCTTTCTTGTGAGTTTCCTCATAGTTTTAATGTTTCCATGTTCTTCTTGGATTTTCATTTTCTTGTTATGTTGTGTAGTGTTAATATTCTTTGAGGTTGCCTTATAGCCCATCAACTTTTCTCTCTATTTTATTTTATCCTGTAACTATTTTATCTATGTAACTACCTGACCTTCTCACCATCTTTATCGCTGTTCTTATGTGTTTACCTTCTTTTACATTGTAATTGTTTTGATCATAGACTGACCTCCCAGAGTCTCTGAGTTTGTTCTTATAGTTTTGTTCTGTTCTCGACTTTTCCTTCTGTCGATTTAGTTATGGGAGGTGCTGTCATGTATGTCAATGTCTGGTTGTTGTCTGTTCTTGTTGGTTCTCAGTCCACAGAACTCCCTTTAGGATGTTTTGTGGTGTAGGGTTGGCTTTGGAAAAATCCCTTATCTTTGTTTATCCTGGAATGTTTTGATTACACTGTCGTATTTGATTGATAGCTTTGCTGGATAAAGGAATCTTGGTTGGCAATTTTTTTTCTTTTATGTATGTTTTTATATATGTCTCCCCATTGCCTTCTTGCTTGAATGGTTTCTGCTGAGAGATCCGAACGTAATCTGACTTGCTTGCCTTTGTATGTAACGATTCTGTTTTCCCTAGCTGCTTTCAGGAGTGTCTCTTTTATCTTTGATTTTGGAGAGCTTATGATATATCTCCGTGATTTTCTTTTGGGGTCTATCCTTCCTGGGGTTCATTAAGCATCTTGAATGTTTATCTTTTCACTTTTCAAGATGTTAGAGAAATTTTCTTCCAGCAGTTCTTCAACTATTTCCTCTGTGAACTTGTGTGATTCTTCTCGTTCTGGAATGTTGATAATTCTTAAGTTATTCCTCTTCAT
>NW_006413510.1:0-1056 GCF_000296735.1 Chrysochloris asiatica | reverse complement strand
TTGCCTTCAAAGCTGCCTGAGAGATTTCAAGATGCCACTGTTGGTTGTTATACTATATCTCAGGCTTTAATTTAAATTTCAGCCTGTTTTGTTTTTAAACTCTCTTTCCCTTTCTTCAGCCCTGTCCTGGCCTTTCCCATATTTAAAAACAATACAAAACAAAAAATCTTATAATAGTTTTGAAAATTATTCTTGGTTGGTTGGATGGGTGGATGGAAGCAGATGTATATTTCTATTTCCTTGTGGTGCTGTAGGATCAGCACTGGATTGTGAACCACAAGGTCAGTGGTTCAAACCCACCAGCTGCTTCTTGGAAACCCTATAGAGGTTCGCTGTGAGTTGGAACCGACTCTTTGGCAGTTAACAGCAACACTATAATGTAACTATTCCACTTCACTTTTTTAAGGGAAATGCATGGAAAATAAAATAGTGATAGATGAACAATATAGATATATCATTCCTTTTTTAATTAGATGCTTTAAATATTGCCTAGGTTTGGAAACAATCGCCTAGGTATTCAGGTCCAAGGTTTTTGGAAAAAAATAAAATGGGTTCAGAATTTTTTCAAGTGTCCATTTTCGTTATTTCCCTTCACTGAAATGATGTGACTTTGAGAGAAAATTGCATTCAAGGCCTGTGGTGCTTTCCTTTTGGGAACTGCATGCCCTATTATTTCCTATTGGAATTTTTAGTTTTGAACATTTTTATCATTTCTAAATATTTTATAAAGTGGCAGTGAGTTATAATAAATTACACATTATTACATTTTTAAAATAATCTAATTCTCAGGAAGAAATTGCCTCAATACTTGTTGTTTATAGCCTTGGGAAACCTATACAGGGTTGCTATGAGTTGGAACCAACTTGACAACGCACACACACAAACACGCACACATAAATATATGTATATATGTAAGGTGGTGGCAGTGATGTGCTGTGATGAAGTTGATTCTGACTCATAACAACCCTGAATAGGGTTTCCGAAGCTGCAAATTTTTATGGGAGCAGAAAGCCTCACCTTTCTCCTGGGAGCAACTGGTGGATTGGAACTGCTTAC
>NW_006413509.1:5528-6303 GCF_000296735.1 Chrysochloris asiatica | reverse complement strand
GATGCTGCCACTTGGCCAATCCATCTCATTGGGGTTCTTCCTCTTTTTCTCTGACCCTCTATCTTAACAAACATGATTTCCTTCTCCAGTGACTGTTCCCTCCTGACAATATGTTCAAAGTATGGTAGACGGAGTTTGAACATCTTGGCCTCCAAGAAGCACTCTGGCTGCACTTCTTCCAACACAGATCTGTTGGTTCTTTTGGTGCCCCATGGCACTTTTAGTATTCTCCTCCAACACCATAATTCAAAGGCATTATTCTTTTATGGTCCTCCTTATTCACTGTCCAGCTTTCACATCCATATGAGGTTTTTAAAAATACCATGGCTTGTGCCAGGCACACCTTAGTCCTCAAAATGACATCTTTGCTTTTCAACACTTTAAAAAGTTCCTGTGCAGCAGATTTGCCTAATGCAATATGTCATCTGATCTCTTGACTGCTACTTCCATACCTGTTGATAGTTGATCCAGGAAGAATGAAGTCCTTGACAACTTCAATCCTTTCTCCATTGATAAGAATTCTGTTTATTGGTCCAGTGGTGAGGAGTTTTGTTTTCTTGACATTGAGTTATAATCCATACTGAAGGCTGTGCTCTTTGATTTTCATCAGTAAATGTTTAAATCCTCTTGATTTTCAGCAAGCATGGTTGTATCATCTGCATATCTCAGGTTGTTAAAGAGTCTTCCTCTAATCCTGATGCCACATTTTCTTCATAGAACCCAGCTTCTCGTATTATTTGCTCAGCATACAGGTTGAATAATTATGGTAAAAGAA
>NW_006413509.1:3859-4815 GCF_000296735.1 Chrysochloris asiatica | reverse complement strand
GTAAGTTTCTAAGTTGTTGTCTGCCTTCCTGGTGTATGTTAGCTGGTATTGGGTCTTCCCTGGATTTGGTATTTTAAAGAGTGTGATTGTAGCTGAACCATATATCAGCAGTTGATGTCTCTTTTTTGGGTAAAATAGGGAGAGAGAGTCCCTAAAGGTAAAAGTGGGAGCATAAAACAGCAAAACAGCAACAGAAAAAAAAAACAACAACAAAAAACAAAAAACTAGCCATCAAAAAACCAATCAGAACAACAAAAAGAACTAGATTGGATATTGTAGTCTATAATCAGAGAAAGTAGAGAGGCAGTAGAGAATAATAATAAAAAAAAAAGAATTGTAGCCTTATATGAGCATGGCTTTAATGTCCTTTTTCAGCTTCTTGCCTTTAAGGCCATCTGATAAATTTCAAGATTCCACTGTTGGTTGTTAAGCTATACCTCAGGATTTATTTTAATTTTCAGCCTGTTTTGTTTTTAAACTCTCTTTCCCTCTCGACATCCCTTGTTCTGGCCTTTTCCCTATTGAAAAAAAAGTTCTGGGCCAGCTATTGGGTTGAGAATATCTGTGCGCATGTATGGCAGAAGAACCCAACAGTGGTGGGGGTGGGGCATGTTCACTTGCTCAGGCACCCCCTCTAGTAACCAGAATATGGGTGTGCAAATACTTGGGGGCCAATGAACAGATATCAAAAAAAAAAAAGAAAGAAAATCAGAACAAAGCAAAACTGACAAAGTGTTTTGTCCACCTTTGCTCCAAGGTGCCCGTGGTGTTATTCTGAGGTGAGTCTGTTCTCCCTGCTTGGTCTTGCCATTTGGTCTTGCCCACGTTACTGGCTCTGGGCTGTGGAGCCCAGCAGATTCAAAAGTATGCAATTTCTTACTTCCGCTGCAAGTTCCAGTAGCTATAAACCTTCAAACTTTAAAAATATTCCTAGATATGTGGTTCAGAGTTTTGGA
>NW_006413509.1:2979-3427 GCF_000296735.1 Chrysochloris asiatica | reverse complement strand
GGGCTCAATGATAATGGTTGTAAGGATGCCACAGGGTAGGACAGTGTTTTGTTCTGTTGTATATAGTGTTGCTATGAATTGGAACCAATTCTATACCACTTAACAACATCATCATACTCTACAACATCCTTGTATATACTGTACATATACACATACTTATAAATACATATATAAAAATATCCTCTGTCAAACCTACATACTCATGGCATAAACCCATTCTCCTTCATGTATCTATGTATCTATTTGAAGATGAGCCTCTCAGGTAGGAAAGCACTCAAATATGACTGGGGAAGAGTTGCTTCTTCAAAGTAGAATTGACTGTGATGACACAAATGGAGCAAAGCCTTAGAGAACTTCATTTGCTGATGGGGCACAACTCAAAATGAAGAGAAACAGTTGTAAACTTCCATTAACAATCAGAACATAGAATATTATGATTCTAGGAAAA
>NW_006413509.1:0-1480 GCF_000296735.1 Chrysochloris asiatica | reverse complement strand
AGCATATTATCAAGAGCCAATAATATTGAAGGAAGTCCTAAGTGCACTGAAGGCATTGACAAAGAAGAATGGCAATGGGAATTGATGGAATATAAATTGAAATCATTCAACAAAATGATAAAGCACTGGATTCACACACTTATCTATGCTAAGAAATTTGGAAGACAACTACCTGGCCAACTGGCTGGAAGAGCTCCATATTTGTATCAATTCCAAAAAGAGGTGACCTATCAGAATGCAATTTTTATTCCATAAACTCCTTGTGCCTTGTTCTTTGCTAATTCTTTCAATGCACTTTGGACTTCCTCCCTGAGTATCATTGGCTCTTGTTCATATGGTACTTCTTGAAATGGTTATCATCATCTGCCAAAAGAACCAATAGATCTGTTTTGGAAGAAGTACAGCCAAGTGCTCCTTGGAGGCCAGGATGGCTAAGCTTCATCTCTCATACTTTGGACATATTGTCAGGAGAGAACAGTCGCTGGAGAAGGTGTCATGTTGGGTAAGATGAAGGGTCAGAGAAAAAGAGGAAGACCCCCAATGCAATGGATCAGCCAGGTGGCATCATTGATGGTGTCAAGTGTGACAGAGGTGTGGGGTTGACCCTGTCGGGGTCCAGCCTCAACAGGGGAGTGGGTTTCATGAAGAAGGGATGTCTGGGAGGTGAAAGAGAGGTTACACAAAGACACAGACACACAAGGTTGATGCAAGCTGATGGGCAGACAGTTCTGCTGCAGACATTGCATACAGAACTAGCTAAACCCCAGTCTTTTATTATCATGAAGGAGGAATTTGACACAAAAGAGAAGAATGAAAAAAATGTGGTTGTTCTTTTGAGACAGGACACGATGATTCACAGATTTTATCTTAAAATAGTTTTCCAAGGGCATCATGCTTCTTGTGATAATCTAAAATCCTTATTTCCATATGAAAAGGTCAAGCAAGTTATTACAGATTATATATTGACTGTGTGACCTACGGTAGCAACCTGCGGTTTCTTAAAGATGTCTAACATATTCTCAACACTTAATCACAATGGGTGAAGGTGAGAGACTTAGAAATTTCCTAAAAGGGCTAAGTTATGATTTCTGAGGAGACTCAAGTTGTTCTTGTATATTTTGCAAGCAGAAAATACAAGCTTTCAATTGTGAACAAGATTTCAGACACTTGGCTTTATTTGTTTGACTAATAATCCTTTCTTCCTTACTTCTGTAGCTCCAGAAAAGGTGAGAAACAGGTTTTAACTTTTCTAATGAAGGTGAGGTTTCACCTCCACTTCTGGGTTCCATATGCAAATGCTACAATGTTTAGTAAACCCTCAGGGGGAAGAAGAGCATCTGGATTAAACTGATTATACCCGAGGGTGGCTTGAGGGGGCTGCCACTATCGTCCTTTAATTAAATATTTCCGGAATTTACCATTCCATTCCAATTGTAAATTCTGGGCAGTTTTTCTCCAAAACCTTTTCTTCATAATCTCA
>NW_006413508.1:3194-6803 GCF_000296735.1 Chrysochloris asiatica | reverse complement strand
GTCTCCTTTCATCTAGAACAAAGGAGAGTGAAATTAACCAAAGACTCAAGGAAGTAGTTAGTCCATAGGACTACTGGCCCATATAAACCACAGGTCTCCTCTAATGGTAACGTAGTGGTTATGAGTTGGGCTGCTAACCTCAAGGCCAGCAGTTCAAGACTACAAGTCATTCTGTGGGAGAAAGATGAGGCTTTCTGCTCCTGTAAAGATTTACAGCCTCGGAAACCTTATGTAGGGTGGTTATGAGTAGGAACTGACGCCACTGCACACTACCACCTCTAACCTGAAACCAGAATTAAATGGTTCCCTGCTGCCACCACAGACCACTCTTATCAGGGATACCATAAAATGTTCCAGCTAGAATGGGAGGAAAATGTATAACAAATCTCAAATTCATAAATAAGGAAAAGACCACATTTTAAAAACTGAGAGATTGGAGAAACCCTCAAGACTAGTAACTTAAAACACATTTTTCCTCAAACTAAAGCCATTCCTAGAGGTCACTCTTCAGCCAAATAATGGATTGACCAATAAAATAAACAATAATGCCTGTGAGGAATGTGCTTTTCAGAACAATCAACTATGCAAGACCAAACTGGCAACATTTGTCCAGAATGAAAGATGAGAAGGCAAGATAGAGCAAGGAAACTGGAGTGAAAGAAGTAGCAAGGCAGAGTAGGAATGGGAAGCGTGTTGACACAGCGTGGGGAAGCAACCAAGATTACTGGATAATGTATGCATCAGTTGTTGAATGGGACACTAGTTACGTAAACTTACACCTAAAAATAAGATGTTTATAGAAAAAAAAAGTATAATGGAATACTGTAATTATGACTTATAGAGTTTACTACAAGAAAATACAGAAGGGACATAAAGCTATTTTTAAAGATTAAAATCTTCTTTAAAGATGTTAAGTGGGTTCTGACACACAATGGTGTGGTGCTGCAGAATAATGCACCGGACAACAAGGTCGGTTTGATTTACAAGCTCAGCAGATCGAACCTCACCAGACACTCCTCGAAAACCCTACATAGGGCTGCTGTGAGTCGGAACCGAACCGAAGGCATTTAACAAGCACATAAAATTCCAAGGAGCAGTTTGAACCACCGACCTGTGGTTATCAGTCCAGTGCTTATCCTACAGTGCTACACCAGGGTTCCATTCCTTACTTAGAATACTAGGGAAAAAACAGTAAATACCTAATGGAGTCATTGGGGGAACGTGGTGGCTCCATACAATAAGGACTACAAACAAGAAGGTTGGAGGTTTGAACCACCAACTGCTCCATGGGAGAAAAATGAGGCTTTCTGCTCCCTCAAAGATTTAAAGTCTCAGAAACCCAGTATAAGGTCACTTTGAGTGGTAACAAACTTCATAGCACTGAACAGCAACAAATGGGGTTATTGTGATTATTAAATGATACGAGGTGCATTTTGAACAAGGAGCTAAAAATTGGTAAATAACTCTTAACAGAATAATTATAGTTTTCATAGAAAACTTAACAGAATAATTAAAGTATAGTTTTCATGGAACACATAGAAAAATTATGTTCATTAATATAAAAAGAATGGTCTGTGAATTCACAACAATATTAAAATGAAGAATAAATTACGAATCATTAAAACTCTTATTGACAGCCAAGATATAGATAACAGATTACTAGATTTTATAAATCTGATAAAATGATTAAAAAGAAAAAAGTGAGTTTTATTCATAGAAAGGGAAAACTAATGCATTTGAGTTCACAGTAGTCTTCTGAAGGGAAATGTAGATATCCCTGCTTCTACATTTAAAGAGATAAACAGCAGATGACTAATCCAGGATAATTTTCAGAACCTAATAGTTTTATTTTAGTCTTCTTTTGATGAAAAGAATGATAGGGACAAAATCCAACATGAAAGATCAGTGCAGATATGGACAGAAGAAAAACATTTTAAATAAGATGAAAGTAGCATAGATAATTCACCTGAAGCAAAAATAGAAATTGGTTGTAATGATGAGAAATATAATCCTTCAGGAACTCTGAATAACCTCTCAGATATTTCAAAGATATTTTGATGAAAGAAAAAGACTAAATTTCTTCTTCTATATGGAATTGTAGGGAAAACCAAGTTAATTTAGATTTTAACGGGGAGAAGTCCCTAAAAGAGAAGTAAGCCCTGAACTAGGGATTCATGGACTATATATTTTGTTTAATGTTGCTGCTGTATCAGTTCCGATTCATAGCAAACCTAGCACAACAGAATATGAAACTGCTTGCGCCATCATCACAAATATTGTTATGTTTGAGTTCCTTGTTGTTGTCTCTGTGTCAGCCCATCTTGTTAAGGGTCTTTTTTCTTTTCCACGGACTCTTCACTTTATCAAGCATGATGTCCTTCTTTAGGGACTGGTCCCTTCTGACAAGACAGAAAAATGTCACCATCCTTACTACTAATGACCTCTGGCTATATTTCTTGCAAAACAGATTGTTTCTTCTTCTGGCAGTCTGTGGTATTTTCAGTATCCTTCTCCAGTACAATCATATTCATGCATCAACTTTGATGGTTGTTTATGGTCTTCATTAATCATTGCTCAACTTTAACATATATCATGGTTAATGCTGTGAAGTGTTGTCGAGTTGGTTCCAACTCACAGTGATCCTGTATAGGGTTTCCAAGGATGTAAATCAGAGTGCCTCATCTTTCTTCCTCAAAGCAACTGATACATTTGAACTGTTGACCTTGCAGTTAGCAGACCAACACATAGTACACTATGATATAAAGGCTTCTTACATGTATATTAGGTAATGGAAAGTACCATGACTAGTATCAGTTGTGCCTTCAAAGTGACATCTTCACTTTTGTGCCCTTTAAAGAGGTCTTTTTGTGGCAGGTTTGCTCAATGCAATACAGTGTTGATTTCTTGACTGCTGCTTCCATGAGTGTTGGTTGCAGATACAAGCAAAATTAAGACTTTGAGAACTTCAATCTCTTCTCTGTTAATCAGCATGTTATTCATTGATTTAGTAGTGAGTATTTTCATATTTTTTGCATTGAGTTGCAATCCATATTTAAGGCTTTGATCTTCATTAGCAAGTATTTCAATTTCTCTTCTCTGTCATCAAACAAGGTGTATCATGTGAATATTGCTGTTGTTAGGTATCATCGAATTAGTTCCAACTCACGTGACCACATGCATAGCAAAATGAAACATTACCTGGTCCTGCACAAACTTCAAAATCATTGCTACACTTGAGCCCATTGCTGCTGTCACTATGCCATTGGGTATCCCCCTCTTTTTCACTGACCCTCCACTTTGCCAAGCATGATGTCCTTCTCCAGGAACTTGTACCTCTTGGTTATATATTCAAAGAATGAGAAATGAAGTCTGGCCATCTTGACTTCTAAGGAGCTTTCTGATTATATTTCTTTCAATACAGATTTGTTTTTTCTTCTGAAAGTCCATAGTACTTTTTTTCCACCAGATTTTATTTATTTATTAAAAGTTTTTATTTTGAATTGAGTGATAGTTTACTTGGGAGGATACTGGTTTTACACTCATCCTATTGTATTTCATTTCATTGCAACAATTACAATCTCCTCTGTGTATCATCATTCAGCAGTAATT
>NW_006413508.1:1352-2609 GCF_000296735.1 Chrysochloris asiatica | reverse complement strand
ACTGAGGTGCAACACATATTGAACGTTGTGGTATTTTATCAGTAAATAAGTCTTCATTTTAAGCAAACAAGGTTGTATAATCTGCATATCACTGGTTGTTAATGAGTCTTCCTACAATCCTGATGCCACTTAATTCTTCATGTAATCCAGATTCTCAAGTTATTTACTTAGTATACAGATTGAATAAGAATGGCGATAGAACACAATCCTGTTGTACACCTTTCCTGATTTTAAACCATTCCGTGTCCCATTGCTCTTTTTGAGTGACTGTTTCTTGGTCTATGTACAGGTTCCTCATGTGCACAATTAAGTGCTCCAGAATACTCATCCTTTACAATGTTGTCCATAGCTTGTCATGATCCCCACAATGAAAATCTTCCATAGTTTATAAAGCACAGGTAAACATATTCCTGGTATTCTCTGCTTTTAGCCAAGATCCATCTGACATCAGCTGTGATAATCCTCATTACATGTCCTTGTATCAAGCCAGTTTGAACCACTGGCTGTTCCCTGTCAGTGTACTGTTGCAGTCATCTTTGAATTCTCTTTAGAAAATTTGTACCTGCCTGGGCTATTAATGACATTGTCCAATGATTTCCACATCCCGTTTGGTCACCTCTCTTTAGAATGGGCACAAATGTGGATTTCTTCTAATCAGTTGACCAGGTAACTGTCTTCCAAATTTCTCGGTATAGATGATTGAGTGTTGCTAGTGCCGTATCAATTTATGGAAAGATGTCAGTTTGTATTCCATCAATTCCTGATGTTTTGTTCTTTGCCAGTGTCATAAGTGCACATTAGACTTCTTCCTTCATTGCCATTGGCTGGAGTCCTGGTGTGACGCTGTGGGTTAATGTGCCAGACTGCAAAGCTGTTTAACTACAAGGTCGGTGGTTCAAGCTCACCAGCTGCTACTTGGAAACCCTAACAGGGTTGCTATGGGTCAGAATCGACTCAACTGCACTTGACAACAGCAACATTGAACAAATGCCACTTCTGGAAATCATTGAACATCAGCCATTTCTTTTTGGTACAGTGATTCTGTGTGTTCCTTCTCTCTTCTTTTGATGTTTTTAGAATCATTCAATATTTTGTCCCTAGAATGCTTTAGTATTTCAAGATGAAGATTCAATTTTTTCTTAAGTTCATTTAGATTGAGAAATGCTGAGCATGTTCTTTGCATATTTTACTCAAGCTGCCCTCTGAAATTTTCTGTTCAGCTCTTTTGCCTCCTCATTTCCATTTGCTTTAGTAACT
>NW_006413508.1:0-457 GCF_000296735.1 Chrysochloris asiatica | reverse complement strand
AATATTCTGGTGCAATCTTATAGAGTTCCACTGATAGTTATAAGGTTTACAGTAGCTACACATTTAGAAGTGGTCAAAAATAAAATGGAAGTTACTGCCCTTTCCTTCCTAATCAGTCTTATTCTGGAATCTCAGCTGAAACCTGTCTACCATGTGTGACCCTGCTAGCATTTAAAATACTGTTGGCATAGGTTCCAGCATCATAGCAACACACATTCTAACTCAATATGACAAACATTCTTTAATTCCTATTTATCACAATTTTACCCATGGTTTATTATAATCCACACAGTCAAAATAATTTGAATAATCAATAAAAAAAAAAAAACAAGTAAACCCCTTTCTTGTATTATCAGCTTTCTGCCAAAATCCATCTGGATCAGCAACAATATCCCTAGTTCTACAGTCACTTCTGAATTTGATGTAAATATCTGGCAATCTTGTCAATGCATTACTG
>NW_006413507.1:5191-5759 GCF_000296735.1 Chrysochloris asiatica | reverse complement strand
AAAAAAAAAAAAAAACCATAATATACACCCATCCAAGTATTAAGGCCATAGATAACTCCTGAATATGCCCCCCAAAACAGAAACAGATGAACATATCAGCACATGTCCAGAAATGAGATAAAGTGACTGAGGCAAATGAGCTGGAAGTAGACTTATGCTCGATACTGGGAGATGGGAAGGCTTTGAAAATTCCTGAGAAAGATTTCAGAAAAATGATTATAAAATGTATTCAAACACTATACAATGGAGTTGAGAAAAATAAGAAGTCAAGAAAGCACTACAAGAACAATCAAATAAGATAGATACAGCACTGGAAACAATTCAAAACCTACAGAAGGAGGTACAAATGATTAATAATAGAATATCAGAAATGGACAATACACTGAAAGGGCAAAGGAGTAGAATTGAAGAGTTTGAAGCCAGAACTAGTGAACTAGAAGATAAATCCCTCAACACTACTAAGATGAAAGAGCAAGCACAAAAAAGGATTAAAAAAATCTGAAGAAGACCTAAGATTCATGTTGGACAACAGCAAGAGGAATAACTTAAGAATTATCAGCATTCCGGA
>NW_006413507.1:3077-3586 GCF_000296735.1 Chrysochloris asiatica | reverse complement strand
AAAAAAAAAACAAAAAACATATTTCTTAATGAATAAAGAAATTTGAAACAAAACAAAACAAAACAAAAGATAATGGAATTTTTCCAAGAACTTTTTGAAGCCCTTCATGTGTTTCCATTAGTTCATACTGATACTTCCATACTAATACCTCCTTTGATGCAGAAATTCGCCAACATAGGGTACATTCTATACTCTCTTCTTGTTGTATGTAATTTTGCTATTTTTCTCAATAAACTTTGTTTTAATGGATTGCAAAATTCTGTGACAATCCTTTGGTTATGTGGTTTCCAGACTTTAAACTGCCACACACATACACACAAAACAAATGGTCCATAAAACATGCCTTCTGAAGGTTTTATAATACACTGTTATCATTAACTGAGACAAGCAGTTTTGAGATGGTTCTTCCAACACTGGTTAAGACTGTGGTTACAGAAGGTTCAGAAAATATTCATTCAGCCCTAGTAGCTTTCTGAGAAGACTTGGTGACCTATACAGCCCCAATGGCC
>NW_006413507.1:0-599 GCF_000296735.1 Chrysochloris asiatica | reverse complement strand
TGAGATGTAATCCATATCGAAGGCTGTGCTCTTTGATCTTCAGAAGTAAATGTTTAACTGGATAAGGCTGTCTTATCACCACTCTTATTCAATATTGTGCTAGAAGTCTTAGCCAGAACCTAAAAGCAAGGTCGGCAGTTCAAATTCACCATACTCTCCTCCGAAACACTATACAGGGTCACTATGAGTCAGAACCAACTCATTGACATTAACAATAGCAATAAGACAAAAAAGAAAATTAAATGCATCAAAATTAGCAAAGAAGAAGTAAAACTCTCTCAATTTGCTGATTATGTGATGCTATATATAGAAAAATCCCAAAGACTCTAGGGTTGCTGAGATGGATCCTACTCGACAGCACTTAAAAACAACAACAGCATACATAGACAATTCCAAAGACTCACTAAGAAAATTATTGAAACTCATTGCAGGGTGAAAGATCAATATACAAAAATCAATTGAATTCCTTTATTCTAATGAATAGATGGAGTTCTTGCGTGGCGGTGTGGGCTAATGCGTCAGACTACAAAGTCATTTGAACTGCAAGGTCGGCGGTTCAAGCTCACCAACTGCTCCTTGGAAACCCTATATAGGGTTGC
>NW_006413506.1:6357-6912 GCF_000296735.1 Chrysochloris asiatica | reverse complement strand
GGCTCCACAGGAAGCCTCCTTCACTGGGTATGTTGTATACCCATTTTAGGTATTCCAATCAGTTATAGGCAAAAGACAGACTTACAAGTTTTCTGGCTATTCCTTTCTCTCCCCCTCAAGTATCTTTTTTATAATGGTATGCAAGGGAAACCAAAATTCAAAAGACAGCCAAGCATCTTAACATTATTTCCCCCCTTTTGCTCATTCAAACCATGTATCAATCCCTGTATCCCAGAGCCCTACTGTTCCAAGATTGTCCATACATCATTATTTACCTCTGTTCCACTTAGCCCACGCAAACCTAATTGTTTTCTCATCAGCCTTGTTCTTCCATTCTCCTCCTCCTTCTTGTGTATTGCCTCCCTCTCCATCACCCAAACTATCCTGTGTCTAATCCCTACCCTGTGCTCCACCTCCCTTTCCTCACTCCACCCCCACATCTCAGTAACCAGCACAGAATCCCCCCACCCTGAGTAATGTTGTTTTTAAAAGAACTTTTACCTTCCTCTGACTATCAGTCCAAATTTTGTTTTTAGATGTCCAAATGCTTCTGTT
>NW_006413506.1:2228-4542 GCF_000296735.1 Chrysochloris asiatica | reverse complement strand
TTTCCTATATATTTTAGAGATGAGTCCCTTATCCAATATGTCATTGCAAAAGATTTTTTCCCAGTCTGTGGGTTCCCTTTTTACTCTCTTGGTGAAATCTTTTGATGTGCACAAGTTTTGCACAAACTTTTTGAAACCCACCTCTGCCATGGTTTATTTCACTGACAGAGCCATGACTAATTTACAAATGATTTGCCACATAATCCACTGTCAGTCATCTATTCAACTGAATCATTTCAAGTGCATGCTCAATATTGTCATCAGCTGTCAACGGGTGTTTTAATATAAACAGAATGTGGATTATTTTTGACTCATCCTCGTAAAAACGGCAACCTACAAAATGGAAGAAAATATTTGGATGTCATCATAGTCAAGAGTTAAAGTGATGGACTAGAACATACTTTGGAAGGCATATATCTGATAAGGCTCAAATATGTTAAATGCATAAAGGACTTCTACTAGTAAACAGCAAAAAGATAAAGACCCCATTTTTAAAATGGATGAAATACTTTAATAAACATTTCTCCAAAAAAGATACACAAATAACCAATAAAGCACATGAAAAGATGTCCAATGTCATTAGTCATTGTTGTGAAGTGCCATCATGTCTTTTCCAACTCACAGCTACCCTGTATAGAGTTTCTGAGGAGCATTTTATGGTTAGCAGTCCAGTACTTGTCCTATAGTATCACACTAGAACTCCCATTAGTAATTGTTGTTGTTGTTAAGTGTTGTCGAGTTGGTTCTGACTCACAGCTACCCAACATAGGGCTTCCAAAGAATGGATGGTGAGTTTAAACTGCCGACCTTGTAGTTCAAACCAACCTTAAGGTCCAGTTCTTATCCTACAGTGTCACACCAGGATTCCCTATTAATTATTAGAGAAAAGCACATCAAAACCACAATGAAGTCTACTTCATACCCACTTGTTGTTAAGTGCAGTCAAGTCAGTTCAGACTCAGTGACCCTGTATAGAGTTTCCAGGGAGTCGCTGGTGAGTTTAAACTGTCCACCTTTCATTTCAAACCGACTGTGCAGTCCAGTGCTTATCCTATGTACCAACTCAGATAGCTATTATCAGAAAAATGGGAAATAACAAGTGTTGGCCAATATATGGAGAAACTGGAACCCACATCCATTGCTGTTGGGAATGTAAAATGGTGCTGTCACTGTGGGAAATAATTTGATACATCCTCAAAAAGTTAGACATAAAATTGAATATGAGGCAGCAATTCCACTCCTAGGTAGATATTCAAAAGACTTGAATCAGAGACTCAGAACAGATACTTGTGCTGTTGTTGTTGTTAAGTGCCATTGAGTTGGCTCTGACTTTTAGTGACCCAGTATAGGGTTTCCAAGAAGCAGCTGGTGAGTTTGAACTGCCAACCCCATAGCTCAAACCAACCCTGCAGTCCTACATTTATCGTACAGGGCCACACCACTCCAGAACAGATACTTGTACACAAATGCCAATTGCGACATTATTCACAATAACCAAAAGATAGAAACAACTCAAGTGTCCATCAACAGATGAATGGATAAACAAAATGTGTTATTATATATACAATAGAATATTACTCAGCCATAATGGAAAATGTCATTTTGAAATGTACTGCAATATGAACCTTGAGAACATCAGCTAAGTGAATTTAGTCACACACAAATAGCAAATATGGTATAATCCCATTATACCCAAACCAAAAAAGACTTATTAGTGTTTGTGATTACCAGGGACTGAGACAGGAGTCAGAATTGGGAGCTATTGGAGTATTAGATTTCTGTTTGGGGTTAAGATATTGGTGACAGTTGTACAACATTATGAATATACTGAAGCTCTGCTAGGCTGGAGTCCCGGTGTAGTGCTGCAGGATAATGCACTGGACCACAAGGTCAGTTTGAATCACTAAGTCGGTGGTTCAAATCCATCACCTGTTCCTTGGAAACCCTGTACAGGGTCCCTATGAGTCAGAACCACCTGGACAGCACTTAACAACAACAACAAGGCCAGAGTCATTCACAGGCAACAGCCTTCAGCTATTCACAGCCTACAGCACTTCCTCCTCTTAGTCAGAGATCGATGGTGATCACATTGATGACCAAAACCTGGACTTTGCTGGGGTCCTAGATGGCAACTGTTGAAAGCTGCTTAAACTCATGGTGGCCTTTCACCAGACACCATCTGGTTCTCCAGGGCACCAATCAGGAGTGACATCTCTATTAGACAGATAGTAGAGTTGAAGGAGCTCTGGTAGCATAATGGTTATGATTCAGGCTGCTAACCTCAAGGGTCAGCAGTTTGAAACTACTGGCTGTT
>NW_006413506.1:0-818 GCF_000296735.1 Chrysochloris asiatica | reverse complement strand
TTCAAAATGTGTAAAAGGGTTTGCTCATCATCAATTTTATAACATTGCTTTGTAGAACAAATGGAATAGTAACTAATATCATTCTATCTGAATGTTCACATTGAATTACTTGTTTAGTCTGTTTCTCTTAGTTTCTCTGGATTATAGTTAAAATTAAAATGACTTTTAGGAACTAACTTCTTTTTAAGACTCAAAGTATAAAAGGAGTCAAGTAGAAATATTAACAATACTAAGCCAGTGGTCTAAAATAACTATAAAAACTAAATAGTGCAATAATATTAAGTACTCTGAGGCATGTCTATATCTAAACAATACTAATATCTGTTACATTTTGTAAACCTTAGGTTGTATGTGAACATGAACACAGAAACACTTATTAAAACATAAAACTGTTTTCTGGGAGACATTTAACATGAAAACAGTGTCATTTTTACTCTGTATAATCATAGTTTGAAATTTAGCCCTTTTCTAGTCATTGTTCTTATAATCTTGTTAAATTTTTCAAAATAAAAGTTTTCATCTGCATTATAAATCTAAATCCAATTAGACCATTTATGAGAAAAATGGTTTCTTATATATAGAAAAATAGAACCTTAAACACACTCATTTAAATATAAAAACTCATTGTATGTTACAAAATCTCTACCTTTATGATTGTAAAGGTAGAAGAGCAGCGACACCAGAGATAAGGCAGAGATGGGGACAGCTGAGGGCTCTAGATTCATGAAAAGAGAGGGACTGAGAGAGGGTGGCCAGGAAGCAAACTTACAGAATGTGCTCTTTGGTGGTTTAAATTATTGTATATGCCTGAGTGGTTT
>NW_006413505.1:7314-8029 GCF_000296735.1 Chrysochloris asiatica | reverse complement strand
ATGGCTTCACAGGTGAATTCTACCAAACATACAGGGAAGAGCTGTCACCAATACTACTCAAATTATTCCAGAATATAGAGGAGGATGGAAAACTTTCTAATACATTCTATGAAGCAAGTATTACCCTCATACCAAACCAGGGAAGGACGTTACTAAGAAATAAAACTATAGACCAATATCCCTCATGAACATAGATGAAAAACTTCTCAACAAAATCCTAGCCAACAGAATTCAGCAACACATCAAAAAGATAATACATCATGATCAAGTGGGAAGGATGGTTCAACATTAGGAAAACGATCAATGTTATCCACCATATAAATAAGAAAAAAGAAAAGACCCACATGATCATATCGATTGATGTAGAAAAGGCATTTGACAAAATCCAACACCCATTCCTGATAAAAACACTCAACTAAATAGGAATTGAAGTAAAATTCCTCAACATAATAAAAAGCATATATACAAAACCAAAAGCCTATATTACTTTCAATGGAGAGAAATTGAAAGCCTTCCCTCTGCGAACAGGAGCTAGACAAGGAAGATTCAGCAAAGTGGGCACAGGATATAAACAGACACTTCACCAAGGAAGAGATCCGGGCAGCCAACAAACATATGAAGAAATGTTCACGATCATGAGCCATTAGAGAGATGCAAATCAAAACAACAATGAAATATCATCTCACACCAACAATAACAGCAAAAATGAAAAATG
>NW_006413505.1:3514-4179 GCF_000296735.1 Chrysochloris asiatica | reverse complement strand
CATTGAGAACTCAACAGTATTTGAGGTGTCAGTTGTTGTTGCTGATGCAGCATACAGTTTGACATTGTTTTGTGACTATCCCCATGCAGGTACTATTCTATCTACTTCTAGCAACTTCTCTTCTCCAATGTGTAAGAAATATTAACCATAGTAAAATGGCACAAAAATTTTAAAAGAACAAGGATTAATATGAAGAAACAAAACATCATCTACCCACAGATTACTCATACAGACATTCTTTTTACAAATCTATACATTATTTTAAATGTTTAATGGTTAGCAATCCAGTGCTTATCCACCATATCAAACAGTTTGTACTGATACAGTTAAAGAAAAAAAAAATTAAAATTGTGACTCAGAGCAGACTATCTCTGTAATATAAAATTAAAACATAAAGGAGACTGACTCCAATAAAAACGACATCTTGAAACACACTAAATAGTGATCAGAAACTACCATTCATAAAATTGTATCTCCTTCCTGCAAATAAAAGCAGTGTTTGCATTTTTTAAGTTTAAATTTAAAATGGACAACAGATAGGCCTTTCCACTGAGGCAGACTCGGTCCTGTGAGCAAACCTGTCAGTAAGGCAAAGGCATTTCAAGTAAGATTGCTCTACTCTGCCAAGACTGTCATCATGACACTAAAAATGTATGCTCTTGTAA
>NW_006413505.1:2719-3414 GCF_000296735.1 Chrysochloris asiatica | reverse complement strand
AAGTAAGATTGCTCTACTCTGCCAAGACTGTCATCATGACACTAAAAATGTATGCTCTTGTAAAGAACCAAAATTCAGTCTCTCCTTCTACATTCTATGCTGATTAAAACTGCAGATGTGGACACACATTGTATTCAGGATTCCTTTTCCCATGGCTTCGAGTTTAGAAGAGAGCTATTTAGCTGGAAGTAGAATGCCTTAAATGTTACTGGGACATACATTTGTAAATATAGAAACCCTGCCCAGAGGGTGCCTGGTGGCAAGTGCCTTTGCTGTGTTGTCTTAGCCAAGCACAAAGTGAGATGGTTATGATATTGTAACTACATGAGAAAGAACACAGCCCTCACTATTGCAGCTGAAGCTGAATGCTGTTGTTATTTTCTTTCAGATTGCCTTGGTTGCTTCTATTCTTAGAACATGTTTCCTCTTTTAAATGTTGTTTGAAGCTTCCAAATGCTTTCAGCTGAACCAGTTTCCCCCCAACATTGTCAGTAGTACAATTGATCTTGATTTTGTTTTCCTTGAGTGGGCTTCTTAGGTTCCTTTCTCGTAGCCCTTAAAGAAACAGGGTGCTGATTCTGATTAACCTATAAGTCATGGGGTCTCCAGTTTATCTAACCAGTCAACTTTTTTCTTTTACAAGTTTATTTTTTAATTTATATATTTTTATTAAAATACACTTGAAATGTATAAGA
>NW_006413505.1:0-594 GCF_000296735.1 Chrysochloris asiatica | reverse complement strand
GCACTTAACAACAACAACAATTCATCATTTATGCTGTTTTCATCCAGCAAACACACAATAAAACTTGATTGGTGTTGGGCACTGTGCTGGCCAACAGGAAGAGATGCCCCCACTGGGTGTCAGTTCTGATCGTTTTAGAAGAAATTTGCATCCTTTTAGAATCATGCATAGATGCGGAATGTCCAGGAGTAGTAGCAGTGGTGGTGGTGCAATGGTTAAGCCCTTGGCTGCTAAGAGAAGGTCAGCAGTTCAATCTATCAGAAGCTCTGTGGGAGAAAAGACCTGGCATTGTGCCTCTATAAAGATTACTGTCTAGGAAACCCTATGGGCAGCTCTACTCAACAACAAATACAGTAAATGTCATTTTATACAGAATGGGGCACTTGGAACCGATAAAAAATCTCTAGTAGGTTCCATGTACACAATATGTCTATAACATTATGATGGTTAATACTTTCCACACTTTAGTGCTTGGAATAGAAACAGATATAATTAAGTGAAAAAAATTAATGTCTGTAATTATAGTGTTATGGTAATAGTTGCATTTGGCAGTTATATACCTAATAAGTACTACATTTCAGAAATGTGATTAGA
>NW_006413504.1:0-6744 GCF_000296735.1 Chrysochloris asiatica | reverse complement strand
TCAATGGATGTTTACAGCTGTTTCTCTTCATTTTGAGTTGTGCCCCATCAGCAAATGAAGGTCCCACAGGCTTTTCTCCCACAGGCTTTACTCTATTCATGTCATCAAGGTCAGCTCCACACTATAGCTCCACAGTATAGAGAGAGTCAAATGTGCTCTCCTCTATCCACCTTCCTAAGGCACACTGAAATGTTTTACTAAACATCCAACAGAAATGAAAACTTGGTAACTGTTTGAATATACAATGCTCTTAAGAGTTTGATCTTCTAGAGAATAACGGGACAAAGCATGACATTTATATTTTACTACTTTAGATATATGTGTTTAATGTATTTGCTGATTGGTAATAAAGATATAGGAACAAATGACACTGACCCAGGGATTCTCAGTGGGAGATGATGGTGATGTTTCCTCATAAACTGACTGATCAAATACCTTCATGTGTCTTTTTGAAATACCTTTTAAGCACTAGACTCAAACTTCCTACAATGGGAGGAGTGTTGGGCAGAAAGTCTAGTGGACCTGAATGGTCCTTTCTTTCCAATAGTTCCTTCATTCTCTACTGATACTGTCCATACTGCTATCTCCTCATGCTGTACCAGTGTGCCCTACAGAGTTTGATGACTTCTATGTCCTCTTGCTGTAATGTCTGAGGCATGCCCTCACCTCAACTCTAGTGGCTAAGGAAAAGACAAAGCTATCCCATTAGCACACTTTTATACAGTTACCTCATATTCTGTAGAACTCATCCATCTGAGTTCTCAGCATAACTGTTACCTGTCCCTTCAATTTATTCTTTATGGCAGGTTTAGAATGGTAATGCACTCAGTCAGTGTCAGTGTCCCCTCTCCCCTAACACACAAGGAATTTCCACATATATGCCCAGGATTAGCAATCTTATAACCCCATGTTTTTTATGAGTCCCAATACAAATCCCCACCCTCTACAAAAGAATTCTGGTGGCACTATAAGATAAGCACTGAAAGGTCAGCAGTTTAACTCCACCAGTCACTCCTCAGGAGAAAGATGAAGTTTCTGTTCCCATAAAGACCTGTAGCCTTGGAAACACTATACAGCATTGCTGTGAGTTGTAACTGATTCGATGGCAGTGGGTTTGGTTTGATTTTTGCAAATAATAAAGACTCAGTAGACTTCAAAGTGTCTACACATTAAAGACTTTTAAATGTCTACAGATTAATCATAGGACCCTAACTTGAAACTTGCAAAACATTACTTCTGCAGCATTCTTCTGGCCAAATAACTAATCTGTAACTATCTTTTTATGTATGTGATTTTTCCTTTACCTACTCAAAACAAAGAAAAAGTCTTTTCACAGAAGACCAGAATGAAGTCTCAGGTGAAATAAATTCTTCAACCACAAAAATGTGAGTGTTAAGATGGAGGTTTCACGAAGACTGGGTCTCTACTAGCAGAGCTCTAACTTGGGGTGTAAGGGGATAGATCTAAATTTTCCAAAGCCATAACTAAAGTAAATTGTCAGAGTGTAATAGGTGGTTTGAGACATAGCTATTTCCTGGGATTTTTCTCTGTGCTTAGAGTAGAGCAAAAAAATAACAATTCACTTTCTCTGACCTATTTGCCAAGTAAGTAGGTGTTCTTCTCCAAGTCTGTCAAGGCAGTATCTCAACAGTGTCACAAAATCACAAGGAAAAGAAGGCTCCTTTAAGCATAGGTGATGCTGAAGTTGCAATTTGAAAGTTTCTTGTTACATACTCTTTGAGTAACTGTTTAGAAATGACACTGTTCTTTGTTGTAAAAAAAAAAAAAAAAAAGAGTATGAAAAAATAGAATGACTTAATTAAATTAGGGGATTTATATTGGGCAATACTTAAATAATCTTTCTGCCTACTACTCATCCCACTTTCAGGGAATTCATTGTGGATCGTCATTAAACAATGAAACATTTTTTTATTACCAAATGTATGTTTCCAGGAAAAGGCATGCAGTTAACTTGGAATTAACATTTAGGATGAAAGCAGAGTGTGCTAGCCTTATAAAGAAACCCAAAACAAACCAGTTGTCATGAAGTTATTTCTGACTCAGGTGACCCATGAGCATCAGGGTAGAATTATGGTCCATGGGGTGTTCAATGGCTGATTTTTCAGGACAAGATCATCATAAATTACTAGTTGGGCTGCTAACCAAAAGTTCAGCAGTTCAAATCTAACAGCTGTTCCCTGGTAGAGAAGGAGGCTTTCTGCTCCTGTAAAGATTTATAGCCTGGAAAGGAAAGCCCCTACAGGGTCACTATGAGTCGGAACCAACTCGACAACACAAAGCAACAGCAGCACCCTTTTTGTGAGACATCTTTGGTTACACTTAAGCTTCCAAAACTTGTTCAACAAATGAACATGTTTACCATTTGCTAGTATCCAGGTACTAACTATTTGAATGCATCATTATTGTTTTTAAGTGCCATCAAGTTGGTTAGGCTCGTAGTGACAATGTATAGGATTTCCAAGGATCAGCTAGTGGGTTTGAACCACTAATCTTGCTGTTAGACACCCAGTGCTTATCCTACAGCACCACACCAGACTACATACATATATATAAATTGCAATGAACTTGCTTAAGAATTGCTAAAAATTGTTGCTGTTGTTGTTGTTGTTAAGTGCTGTTGAGTCTTCTCTGACTCATAGCAAGCCTGTATAGGGTTTTTGAGGAGTTGTTGGTGAGTTTGAACCAACAATCTTGCAGTTCAAATTGACCTTGCAGTTCAGTGTTTATCCTACAGAATTATAGGCTGCAATTTTACTCTTTAATTTTTTGAAGCCAATGTGTACTGCAATAACCTTGACTAGCAATTAATCACTGTGGTCTTCAGAGAGGTCTAAATGTAATGTGAGTGTGGTCCTAGAGTGAAAACACGCTGGGCTCACCACACAGCTTGGGTCTGGATTGAAGCTACCCCTATGATCTTCTTCTTTTAAAGCTTAGCATTTCTAGTCTACATTTTAACTAAATTTTATTCTTTGATCCTTAGTGAGCTGATGATGGAATAAATAATTTTTTTAAGATACGTAAGTTGGTACAAAGTAACCAACTTTTATCCCTTTGATCAGTATACCAAATATCTATTATTGGTAGGTGCCACGGAATAGGTTCTGACTCATAGCAACCCTATGAAAACAGAATGAAAACCTTCCCAGTCCTTCACCATTCTCATAATTGTTCTTAGACTTGAGTCAGTGGCTGTTTCTACTGTGGCAATCTATCTTTTGGGGAGGGAGGGTCTTCCTCTTTTTACCTGATCCTCCATTTTACCATGCATCATGGCCTACTCCAGGAACTAGTTTAACATGTCCCAAGTATGCGATGTGAACACGCCATTCTGACATCTAAGGAACATTCTGACTGTATTTCATCCAACACAGATTTGTTTGCTCTTCTGACAGTCCATTATACTTTTAATATTCTTCTTCAATACCACAACTAAATGAATCAATTATTTTACAGTTTACCCTATTCTTTGTCTAAATTACACATGAATTTGAGACTATTGATATGGCATAGGTCAAGCACACTTAAGCCATCAAACTGACATCTTTGCTCTTAAACACTGTCATGGGCTTCTCACAAATTGATGGTTGCAAGGTAGTCACATTTCCTACATAGCTATGTAGGGCAGAACTGCAATGTTTGCTAAGGAAAAGCAGAAAGGGATAGGAAATGAACATGAATGAAAATGGTAAACACAGAGAAGTAGGGTGAATGCTGTTACATTGTGGGAATTGCAATCAATAACATGAAGCAAAAGGTTCATGAATTGTTGAATGGAAAATTGATTTGCTCTATAAACTTTCACCCAAATCAAAATAAAAGTTGATTTATTTTCTTTGTGTTTTTTTTTTTAATATTTATTGGCTAGTTCCAAACAAAAGTCAGTTCAGTGACTCCTTAGGATAATCTTGGCACTTGCTTTTTACAGTTCTTCCTAATTCCCGAAAATGTCCATGCAGAAAACTCATTTAGTTGTTTCTTAGCTGTGGATTATAACTTTTATAAGGTTTCTTTCTTCAAAGGGCCGTGGAACCAAGAACAGAAAATAATTTGTTGTTGTTAGGTACCATCGAGTTGGTACCGACTCATAGCGACCCTATGCACAAAAGAACAAAACACTACTAGATCCTGGACCAACCTCACAATTGTTGTCATGCTTGAGCCCATTGATGCTGCCAATTGGCCAATCCATCTTTTTATTCTCTTTTTCTCTGACCCTCCACCTTACCAAACATGATATCCTTCTCTAGCAAATGGTCCCTCCTGACAATATGTCTGAAGAATGAAAGATGAAGTTTGGCCATCTTGGCCTCCAAGGAGCACTCTGGCTGCACTTCTTTCCAAACAGATCTGTTGGTTCTTTTGGCAGCCCATGGCACTGTCAATCTTCTCCTCCAACAAAATAACTCAAAAGCATCAATTCTTCTGCAGTCATCCTTATTCACTGTCCAGCTTTCACATGCATATGAGGTTATTGAAAATACCATGGCTTGGGTCAGGTGCACCTTAGTCCTCAAGCTGACATCTTTGCTCTTCAACACTTTAAAAACGTCTTGTGCAACAGATATGCCTAAGGCAATACATCATTTGATTTCGTGACTGTTGCTTCCATGAGTGTTCATAGTTTATCCAAGAAGAATAAAGTCCTTGACTACTTCAATCTTTTCTCCATTGATAAGAATGGTGTTTGTTGGTCCAATGGTGAGGATTTTTGTTTTCTTGACATTGAGATGTATTCCATAGTGTAGGCTGTGCTCTTTGATCTTCATCCGTAAATATTTTAAGTCCTTTTCACGTTCAGCATCCAAGATTGTATCATCTGCATATCACAGGTTGTTAATGAGTCTTCCTCCAATCTTGATGTCACGTTTGGCTTCATAGAACACAGCTTCTCGTATTATTTGCTCAGCATACAGGTTGAATAAGTATGGTGAAAGAATATAACCTTGTTGCACACCTTTTTAAATTTTAAACCATTCAGTGTTCCCATGTTCCATTTGAACAACTGCTTCTTGGTCCATATACAGATTCCTCATGAGTACAATTAAGTGTTTTGGATTACTCATATTTCACAATGTTGTCCATAGCTTGTCATGATCCATACAATCGAAAGCCTTAGTGTAGTCAAAGCACAGGTAAACATCTTTCTGGCATTCTCTGCTTTCAGCCAAGATCCATCGGACATCAGCAATGATATCCCTCATTCTACATCCTCTTCTGAATCCGGCTTGAACCTCTGGAAGTTCTCTGTCAATGTATGCATGTAGCCATTTCTGTATCACCTTCAGTAAAACATTACTCGTATGGGAACTCATCGGACAAGATATTATCCGATGATTTCCACATTTCATTGGGCATAACAAACCTATATTCAGGAAGAGCATGGGACCATTAAATATAGCTTGTTTTTGTTGTAAATAAAAGGTTTGAATAAAAAATATTCAAAGTCCCTAGTAATATATATAAATGAGAAATATGGTCAGTAACCAAACACCTGTGAGAAATATAAGCAATGAACTAGAAATAAGAGATTCTGATAGGAGGAAGTTGATTTATACAACTCTTGTTGCTAAGTACTGTGGAGTTGGTTCTGACTCATAGTGACCTTGCACAGGGTTTCGGAGGCTGCAAATCTTTATGGGAGCAGAAAGCCTCTTCTTCCTCCCACGGAACAGCTGGTAGTTTCGAACTGCCAACCTTAAGGTTAGCAGCCCAATTCGTAACCGCTACGCTACCAGAGCTCCTTTTATACAACTCTAAGGCAATGTAAAAGAAGAATGAGCAGAAGATTTTGGCAACTACCCAAAGATAATATTTTTTCTCACACCAACAATAACAGAAAAGATGAAAAATGGGGAAGACAATAAATGCTGGCAGGGATGTGGAGAGACTGGGGCACTCTTGCATTGCTGGTGGGATTGCAAAATGGTCCAACCTCTCTGGAAAACAATATGGCGGTTCCTCAGAAGGTTGAAAATAGAAATACCTTATGATCCAGCAATCCCTCTACTCGGTATTTACCCACAAGAAAAAGATATATGCACACCAATGTTAATAGCAGTACTATTTACAATAGCAAAAAGATGGAGACAGCCAAAGTGCCCATCAACTGAAAAATGGATAAACAAACTGTGGTACATACACACAATGGAATATTTTTCTACATTAAAGAATAACAAGGAAGCGGTAAGCCACCGCATAACATGGATGAACCTTGAGGACATTATGCTGAGTGAAATTAGTCAGTCACAAAAAGAGAAATAATACTGCATAGGACCACTACTGTAAAAGAAAAAAGAAATTATACTAAGAGGGGGTAGGGGAAAGTCTTTCTTGGTTGTTGGGAAGTTGGTGATGGGTGGGGAGAAGGGGGAGGGCAGGGCACAGGGTGGGGATTGGACACAGGAGAGCTTGGGTGCTAGGGAGGGGGGCAATATACAGGGAGTGAGAGGGAAGTGGAGAAATGGGGCAGATGGGAGAATAATTGGGCATGTTGGAAAGGGCTAAAAAAATTTTAAAAAAAAGAAAAAAAGACTAAGGGAAATAACCCATACTAAAGGGGGTTGGGGGGGATTTTTTTGTTGATTATTGGGATGTTGGGGGTGGATGAGGGGAGAGAGGGGAAGGCAGAGCACAGGGCAAGGATTAGACACAGGATAGTTTGGGTGCTAGGGAGGGGGCAATATACAAGTAGGGAGAGGGTAATGGAGGAACAAAGCAGAT
>NW_006413503.1:6041-6630 GCF_000296735.1 Chrysochloris asiatica | reverse complement strand
GCCAGAGATGGAGGGAGAGATGGGGAGTAGCTGAGGACTCTAGATTCATGGACTAAGAATAGAAGGACCAAGAGCTGGTGGACAGGAGCAGACTTGCTGAATGTGCCCTTTGTAGATGTAAATTATTATATATGCCTGAGTGGTTTCTTTTGTTTGTTTGTTTGTTTGTTTTTTAAAAAGCTAAAGTGGATAGAGAGAAATAGAGAAATACTGTTAACTGATAGTACATGGAGGGGATCATAAAAATGTAATGAAACAAGGCATATGATTTATTGAATGTAAAACTGATGATATGCCCTGTAAACTTTCGCTCAATCCACAATAAAAACATTAAATTAAAAAAAAAAGCTACTAGACCTTATTGGAAGATTCAGCAAAGTGCCAGGATATAAGATCAACATACAGAAATCATTTGGATTCTCCTATACCAAAAATGACAGCACTGAAAAGGACACTGGGAAAGCAATACCATTTACAATAGCCAACCAAAGGATGAAATATCTAGGAATAAATGTAACCAGAGAAACATAGGACTTGTACAAAGAAAACTATGAAATGCTATTACAAGAAACCAAAAAAGACCTACAAA
>NW_006413503.1:3523-5375 GCF_000296735.1 Chrysochloris asiatica | reverse complement strand
ACCAGAAGAGTAAAAAGGGAACCCATAGAATGGGAAAAAAATATTTTGCAATGACATATCAGACAAGGGACTCATTTCTAAAATATACAGGAAATTACAATACCTCTACAAGAAAAAGACAAATAACCCAATTAAAAAGTGGGCACAGGACAAGAACAGACACTTCACCAAGGAAGAGATCTGGGCAGCCAACAAACATATGAAGAAATGTTCACAATCACTAGCCATTAGAGAGATGCAATCAAAACAACGACGTGGTATCATCTCACACCAGCAACAACAGTAAAGATCAAAAAAATAGAGGACAATAAACGCTGTCAGGGATGTGGAGAGACTGGGACACTCCTGCATTGCAGGTGGGACTGCAAAATGGTCCAACCTCTCTGGAAAGCAATATGGGGCTTCCTCAGAAGGTTGGAAATAAAAATACCTTATGATCCAGCAATTCCTCTACTTGGCATTTATTTACCCACAAGAAATACGAGCCATAACACGAGTAGATATATGGACATCAATGTTCATAGCAGCACTATTTACAATAGCAAAAAGATGGAGACAGCCTTAGTGTCCCTCAACTGAAGAATGGATAAACAAACTGTGGTACATACACACAATGGAATATTATGCTACCTTGAAGAATAACAAGGAAGCTGCAAGTCACCGCATAACATGGCTAAACCTTGAGGACATTATTTTGAGTGAAATTAGTCAGTCACAAAAAGAGAAATACTGCATAGGACCACTACTGTAAAAGTCTAAGAATAAGAACCCATACTAAAGAGGGGGGTGGGACGGATTTTTTGCTGGCTACTGGGATGTGGAGAGTAGGTTGAGGGAAGGGAGGGGAAGGTAGAGAATAGGGTACAGAACAGACACAGGATAGTCTGGGTGCTAGGGAGGGGGGCAACATACAAGAAGGGGGAGGGGAATGGAAGAACAAAGTGGATGGGAGAACAATTAGGCAGGTTTGCATGAGGTAAATAATGATGTATGCACAACCCTGGAACAACAGGGCTGTGGGATACAGGGATTGAGCTATGCTTGGATTGGGGAAAAAGCGGGGAAATAAGGAGCTCTGGTAGCGCAGTGGTTACGAATCGGGCTGCGAACCACAAGGTCAGCAGTTCGAAACTACCAGCTGTTCTGCGGGAGAAAGATGAGGCTTTCTGCTCCCATAAAGATTTACAGCCTCGGAAACAGTACAGGGTCACTATGAGTTGGAACCAACTCCACGGCATACAACAACAACAACGTTAAGATGTTTGGCTGTTTTTTGAATCTTGGTTTCCTTGGCATACCATTATAAAATAGACACTTGAGGGGAGACAAAGGAATAGCCAGAAATATCACCATAGAAAGACTGTAAGTCCGTCTTCTGCCTATACCTGATAGAATACCTAAAATGTTGCTACAATGTGCCCAGTAAAGGAAGCTTTCTGCGGAGACTCTGCATTATATAACACTATAGGTAGAATCCTGAACAGCATTCAGAATCTTCAGAGGTGGTAAGTTTCCACTTGAAAGGACAAGTGGACCAGCCTGGAGTGGCTAGAAGAATAGAAGATACTTCTTGAAAGAAAGACCAACAGGAAAAATACAAAACAATATAGGCAGACCGCCTGATTACTACAAGAACAAGCAAGTTGCTCGCACAGGAGACATCAAGGCAAGTGGTCGGGTTCCCTCAGAGCAAACCCCCTTCCAAGACTAAGACTCAATGGGAATACACGTTCTGATTGGTGACCATGTTCGTCACCGATAAGGGGAAGTGAGGGAAAAACAGCAATGAAGCTGCGAGCTAAGCCCTACAACATTTAATAGACTCCTGTGAACCCGGGTAGAGATCTGGTTA
>NW_006413503.1:0-2668 GCF_000296735.1 Chrysochloris asiatica | reverse complement strand
ATGGAGGGGATTGTAACCATGGCAATGAAACGATATATGATAGGATGAATGTAAAGCTAATGTTCTCCCATGTAAACTATCACATAATTCACAATGAAACATTTTAAAAAAAGAAAACCCCAAAAAATAGGGATGCTTATGGGAAAACTGAATTAAAAGATCATGGAATTTTTCCACAAACTTTCCACGGAATTTTCTCCATCGTACAAAGATATTGCATGTAGCCATCATAAAACAGATCCTCTGATTTGGCTAGGGAATCCAACAATAACTGAATTAAATAACAACACTCATAATCATATTGGTGTGGCACTGTGAGATAAAGCACTGGACCTCAAGATTGGTTTGAACCACAAGGTTGACGGTTCAAACTCACCAGTCACTCCTTGGAAACACTACACAGGGTCACTATGAATTGGAACCGACTCATTGGCACGTAACAACAACTCATAACAGAAATGCTTATAAGTTAGGTGTAAGAAATGGAACATAAAATACTAAGTGAAAATAACATGATATAAAGTTATATATGCAGTGTAATGACAATTACATTAAAAAAAAATCTCTAATCAGGGGGATCAAATAGATTTGAAAGAAATACTCTAAAATATTAACAGGAGCTTTCTTAAGATTCTAAGTCTATGAATGTTTTTTATATGCTTTCTAAATCTTTCATTAGTATGTTGTTGTCATCAAGTGTCATCAAGTTGGTTCTGACTCATAGTGACCCTGTATAGGGTTTTGCAGGAGCACCTGATGGGTATGAACTACCAACCTTGTGGTTTGCAGTCCACTGCTGACCCTATAACACCACACCGGGAGTCCTTCATTAACACATATTACATTTAAAATTTTTTTAATGTCTAAAACACCTCACAAAATGGATGAACCTGGAGGACATTGTGTTGAGTGAAATTAATCCATCACAAAAGGGCAAATAGTGCATAAGACCACTATTGTAAAAAGTTAAGAAGTATTTTCTTGCTAAATGAAACATTCTATGATGGTTACAAGGCATGTAGGGGTAGAGGTGAGGGGAAAAAAATTAAGTGACTAGAGGTAAATGATCTTAACTGATGGGACATGGAGGAGACTGCAATCACTGTAATGACATGAAGTGTATAATTTTTATCAGTGTGGGTCTGATGATCTGTTCTGTAAACCTTCACCCAATTCACAGCAAAAACTAAAAAAAAAAATTTTTTTTAGTGTCTAAAAGTACAAAAGAAAAAAAAGTCCATGTTAGTTATTCTAAAAGAAGTGTGTTAGGTTTAGGAAGGGTAAGTGCTCAGAATGTGGGTCCTAAGCCATGGCATGAGATAGGCCTAACATATAGAAACGAAATAAATGATCAAGCACAAAGACACTGGTCCCAAGACCCTTCAACTAACTTCTTGGATCATTTGACCATATGTTGTTGTTATTCTTGCTGTTAGACACCAACAAATAGATTCTGATTCATAGAGACTCCATGTACAACACATCAAAACCCTGTCCAGTCCCGTGCCATCTTCACCATCACTGCTCTGTGTGAGCCCACAGTCAGTCTGATAATCCATCTCATTGAGGGTCATCTTCCTTTACAATGACAGTGTACTTTACCAAGCATGATTTGCTCCTTCAGGGACTGGTCCCTCCTGACAATATGTCCAAAGTATGATATTACCATCCTCACTTCTAAAGAGAAATCTGGCTGAACTTCACCCAAGACAGATTTGTCCATTCTTCTGGCAGTCCATGGTATGTTCAATATTCTTCATCAACACCATGGAGTCCTGGTGTGGCACTGTGGGTTAATGCACTGGGCTGCAAAGTCGTTTTGAACCATAAGATCAGCGGTTCAAACTCACCAGCCGGTCCTCAGAAACCCTATGCAGGGTTGCTATGGATCAAACTGACTCAATGGCACTGAACAACAACAACATCATCACCATAATTAACAACTTAAAATGAGCTATTCCCGTGGCAGAAAAAGGGTTCTCATGATCACCAAGAAAGAAGAGCCAGGAATGGACTGTATCCTTTGGATTTGGGATCCCGACACTGAGAGCCTCCTCCATCCGGGAGGCATAGCTATGACAATAATGATGTTGGGAGATGGAAAGACACAGGATCAGAGAAACCACAGCATCAAAGACATTAGAACCAGGAGATCAGCATGAGACACAGAGGTAGGCTTCCTGGCCCACAGAGCATGAAAGCTGAGTGTCTTTGAGCATGAAGCAGAGTGGGGTGCCTCTGGACATTTGTCAGGGAAGCTAAAAGGACTTTGTAACACTTGTTGAGCAGATCATGGTGCCAGGGGTCAGAGAGAAGCCTGCCTGTCTGCCAGTATGGCTGGAAAACAAAACAAAAAAACCATTCCCAATCAAAGAATTGTAATTTGAGTGTTTGTGATTCTGAATAGAACCCGTTTTTTACCTAACAAACTCCACAATCCTGAGTACAGCTGGGAGTTCTGTATGGCCATTGCAATGAATTATCGAGCACAGCAAAGAAGTATGAGAGTCCTTCAAAACGCCTGTGTAAAAAACAGAATGAGGACTTCCAGAAAAAGATGGCAGATCGGGTGGAAGTGTAGTGACGAGCTCTGCTGAGAACAACACAGAATACAGGACCAAGGCTCAGGGAATGGTCCCAGTACTCTGAACCACATATAAAGGAATAT
>NW_006413502.1:6042-6815 GCF_000296735.1 Chrysochloris asiatica | reverse complement strand
TGATTAATAATCCAGTGCTTATCAAATGGCACCACACCAGAATATATTGCTTGTAGGATAAGCACTGAACTGCTAACCATATGGTCAGCAGTTCAGACCCACCAGCTGCTCCTTTGAAACCCTATGCCAGGTCCTTATGAGTTGCAACGACTCAACCACACTTAACACCAGCATATACATATATATGATAGCGTAGTGGTTACAAATCAGGCTGCGAACCGAAAGGTCAGCAGTTCGAAACTACCAGCTGTTCTGCAGGAGAAAGATGAGGCTTTCTGCTCCCGTAAAGACTTACAGCCTCGGAAACCCAGTACAGGGTCTCTATGAGTCGGAACCGACTCCACGGCATGTAACAACAACAATAATATTACACTGGTGTCACATTTAACAACAACATATATATATGTGTGTGTGTTTATATATGTACATATATAGTTGTTGTTAAGTGCTATAGAGTCAGTTCTGACTTATAGCTACCCTTTATAGAGTTTCCAAGCAGCTGCTGGTGAGTTGAAACCACTGACCTTGAGGTTCAAACTGATGTTATGGTTGAGTGCTTATCCTACAGTGCCACACCAGGACACCATATATATATGTGTGTGTGTGTATAGTGGTGGTATGTGCTGTGGATCTGTTCTGATTCATAGCGACCCTGTATAGCGTTTCGAAGGCTGTAAATCTTTACAGGAGCAGAATACCTCAGCTTTCTCCATCAGAACTGCTGGTAGTTTTGAACCATTGACCTTGAGATTCACAGCCCAACTTGTAACTCC
>NW_006413502.1:3125-5942 GCF_000296735.1 Chrysochloris asiatica | reverse complement strand
CATTTGAACTGTAAGGTTGGCAGTTCAAGCTCACCAGCTGCTCTTGGAAACCCTATACAACAGGGTCACTATGGGTTGGAACCGACTCCACAGCACTTCACAACAACATGTATATATATATGGTATGATGCTATAGGATACTCACAGGTTTAACAACAAAGTCAGCAGCTTTAACCCACCAGCCACTTCTTAGATACCCTATACAGGGTCACTATGAGTGTAATCTGACTTGACGGAACCTAACACTAATTTTCATCATTTTTCTAGCCACCAGCCACTCCTTGGAAACCCTATACGGGGTTGCTGTGAGTTGAAACTGATTCAACGGTACTGAAGAACAATTTTATTCACTCTTCTTTCTTCTACATATGGAGAGACCTTAGATGGCTGCTCATGAGCTTATTTAAAATCTCAGCAGCTACTCAGCAAAGTGAGATGTTGTTGAACATTGTTTTTGTGGATTATGTTATGTCAATTGATCATTATTTCCACCAAGACTCTGATTCTGAGCCCCAGGCTCAAGGTGTTTGGTGATGTCTAGGATATTTTCATAACTTTGACCCATGAATGCTCCACAACATTAGTAGATATATTTGTAGCATAGGTAAGTACTCATGTACAAGTATCCTGTTAGAAACTTTTATATATTGGTGGTGAGGCTGAGTTGGGCGCCGGAAAACTAGAAAGCCATGAGATGTTGTATAAAAGAGTTTATTAGAATACGGAAAAAGAATACCGACAGAGGAGATATGCCATAGACAGCTGAGTCTCCTCATGTTCATAGTCTAATGTGTATTTATAGTGAGAGATTTAGCTGCAAAAGTGGCTCTTCTTTGATTTCAAAAAGGAGGAGGGCTTCCTTGTTTGCATATGTCTGCTCTTGTGTATTGCTTCTGTCTCTCCTTTTACCCATGCTGTGCATGCATCTGGTGTCGATGATGGAGTTTCAGATTTCAAGAGGAACTCCTGTTTGGAGGCATCTGGGATACTTGACATAACTAATTTTGTGCCTTCATTGGAAACTGGTTAAGGGGGAATTTACTAGGTAGCTGATGGTTACCAACCTTTGCTGGGTAGCTGAATAAGGAGAGAGGGCTCACAAGTCCTGCTAGCTTCCCCATGCACAAGAAGATAGTTTTTTCGTTTATCTCATTTATATCATGTCACCTGACAAGAAGATAGATTTTTTTTTTTTTTTAATCTTTTTTGTATTTTGTATCTTTTCTACCCTGGTTCTATTGATTTTTTCCCAATGCTATTTTTCTGTTGCCCCGGTAATTTTCCTCCTGTTCGCTTACCTTCCTAATGGGTATATTCCCATTCTCTCTCCCATATTCATTCAGTCTATGTCTATATATGTATCTACTTAGAGATCACTGTTGTTGCAGGTTGTGTATATATTACTTTTAACTCTTGTTCTCTTCCCTGTGTCTTCTTTTCTTCTCCATTCTTTTTATTGTGAATTTAGTGAAGGTTTACAGAGAAGATCATCAGTTTCCCATTCTACAAATCATACACTTTGTTTAATCTCAGTGATTGTAACCCCCTTCATATAACTACAGTTATCCTGCTTCCTCCCTCTAGTTCCTATTTCCATTCCACCCTCCTTCCCATCCCTTCTCAACTTTGTCCTTAAGTAAATATTTCCCTTTTGATCTTGCATGCACTATTGCATGGTGAGTAGACTTTACTAGCGTTGTTATCCTCAACTGAAAATTGGACCATGAGGGTAAGTTACATTCCAGACCTGATGGGTGAGAGAGGACCATAGTCTTCCCCAGTCTCTATCTGACCAATAAAGCTGTTTGTTTTTAATAAATTTGAGTTTTGTTCCACATTTTTCCCCACCTTCTAATGTGATCTTTTTCAGAGCAGTTTGTAGTGGTTGATAGACACCATCCAGTTATGATCTCAGAGTCATGCTGACTGATGTTCACCTGCTCCACTGTATTGGACTACTTGATTCCAAACCTCTTCAATTTTCATTACTCTTCTTTCTTCATATGGAAAGACCCATAGTTGCACTTTAGATGGCTGCTCATGAGCTTTTAAGATCCCAGTTGCTACTTACCAAAGTAGGATGTAGAATACTGTAGACTCTGTCATGCCAGTTGGCCATGGTGGTACCTGAGACTATGGTCCTGAGCCTGCAGGCCCAAGAACTCATTGGCTTAAGATGTTTGATAATATCTAAGAAGTTTTCATCATTTTGCCCCATTCATAGGTGTCTTTGCAGCAAAAGCAAATAGCCATGAACAAATATCCTGTCAAGCTTGTCTATATTTATGGGTATATTCCCGCTCTCCCTTCCATACCTGTTCAGTCTGTGTATCTGTCCATGTATCTACCCATCGAACACTGTTCCAGGTTTGTGTATATAACACTATTTGCCTTTATCCTTTTTAACCCGTGCATACCTCAGTGTCTTTACCTGTTTTCATCATTCTTCTGCCAGCCTCCCTCTTCCTGTATATTGCCCTTCCATCACCTGAGCTAATATGTATCTACCCTCTAGTCAAATGAATTATTCTCCTTTCCGTACACCTCTGGCAACCATCAAAGAATATATCTTTAAACATGAAAACATTTTCTTGAGTTTTTTACAATAGTGGTCTCATATAATATTTGTCCTTTGGGGGGTTGACTAATTCATTCAGCATAAAGTCTTCCATGTTCATCCATGTTATGAGGTGCTTTGCAGATTCATCATTATTCTCAACATTGCTTAGTATTCCATTGTTTATATGTACTAAAGTTTGTTTATATATTCTTCCATTCACCGGCATTTAAGCTGCCTCCCTCTTTTTGCTACTGTGA